>NW_018736247.1:0-172510 GCF_002204515.2 Aedes aegypti | reverse complement strand
CTGTTTAAAGGCCAGCTGTCTCTTCTCTCTCAGGTCTAGCCCACCCTGATGGAGAGTTCCCCGACGGAGGAATATCTTGTTGTTCTTACATCATTGTTGCCGGTAGAGTGCCGAAGTCGGTCCAGCGATTCCGGTTGGAGGATGGCTTCCGATTCACTGGCGCTCCGATGACTCAAGCAGGTGATACACTACGTACTACTAAGAAGGACTTCCGACGGTGGATCTATTCTACTCCTGCGGCAGAAGATATTCCGAACCGATGCTATCCCGGAAGATGCCAAGGTCGGTCCTGCGATTCCGGTGGACGGAAACTTGCGGTTCCGACGATCATTTGCCAGTGCTTATTCGCGGTCTATTTCATTAGTCCTCGACGGCGGACCTAGTCTATCCCGACCGTTAACTCCATGCTGGTCAGTTTGGTGCAGAGGTCAGTCCTGTGATTCCAGTAGAGGAAGGCTTCCGGTTCGCAGGTGCCCAGACTATCCATACTAGGTGACGCTCGAACTACTCGGCACGGTCCCCGACGGAGGATCTCCGCGCAGTCCTAATTCGCCATAGATCCGACTCTGACCATGTTCCGTACGTTTCTAATGTCTCTTCGATGGCAGCACTCAATATTCTCCGCCAAAGTGATGCAAATAGTGATCTTACCGGTTATAACGCATACAGCATCTGACGATATCGTTCTATACGCACTCGCAACTCGCACTCGCAGCCAAAACGCATTTGTTCAGCTTTTCGCGGTTCCGATTTGCTTCCAGCGCCGTGTTTCAAGCAGGAACTTCATACCTCAGTAGCTATGACGATACATTAGCTAGCAGACGCCTCGTACTGCTGCTTGGACCGCCTAAGTTTGGCATGGTTCTCCCTATTGCATTGCGGAATTTTCGCATGCGTATTCAACGTGGCTGTTAATGTTCGTTGATCACAACTCCCATCTGCTTCAATACGCGCTTCGGTGCAATCACATACCTTCCGACGTTGATTTCCATCTGCTGAAAATCCTTGCAGTTGCTGATTAGCAGTACCTCTGTTTTCTAGTGGGCTATCTGCAGTTTGACTCCGCTCATCCAGCCCTCGATTGCGTCAATTGTTTCCATCACGACATCTTCGCTTCCTCCAGACTTCTTGGTCAGCCGCAGTGTCAAAACTCCATAATAAATTCCGTTCCAAAGAGTTGGACCGAGAATGGAACCTTGAGGAACAGAGTGCAGTGTTACGACGATGACCTCCTTGGTGGCGCTGTTGAATACGTATTTCACATCTATTGTAACCATGGTGCAGTATCGATCTCTGCATACACTTCATCACCCGGTTAAGGATGATTCTTTCCCAGAGTTTTCCGAGCGTATCCAGCAGGCAAATAAGCCTAAACGAGGCTGAATCTCCCAGTGGCTTCCCTGGCTTTGGCAGCAGTATCAGCTTCCGTAATTTTCATATTCGTAGAAAGTTGCCTTCGTCAAGACACTTCTGCTACACCAACACCTTTTTCGGTTACGTTATGCGGACGACATCTTGCTGGTCTAGAAGCCATTGCCCAAACTCCTAGGCGCACTAGAGTCAAAGCGCAGGCAGCAGTAACGGCAGTACACAAATGAGCTTCTTCCTTTGGCCACGCTTGGGACTCGCGAAACAAACTAGTGAGACCAGGAATCAAAATTGACGGGCAACCAAACAGGAAAAAATGTCCGGACGCTGGTGTAGGATCTGAGACGGTACATTTAAAGGAACATTATATATTCAATCTTCACCTTCTTCTTCAAACACGCCGTTCAAGAAATCTTGTTTGTATTTCGCACCACACAGGAGTCGTATTTCCAGAATCTTAAAAAAAATTCTCCTGAAAAGAGAAAAATGTCAGATGATGTACAGGTAGCATTATTTGAGCGTGCTTTGATAAGGTCAATATTAACACACTATCGCCCCTTATTACCTCAGCGTACATGAGTGACAGTTCCAAACCAAATGGTAGGCAAGTTTGGAGTTTGCTTAAAAAAGAAGGGTCAGTTGAGTGAAAATACTTGTGGAGTGCAGATGCTATGTCTGTAGCAGCGGAAAAATAATTCGACTGAGTCCAACAGTTGGTGGCTGAATTGCGGATACTACAGTAAAGAATATTCATTGCCCGTAATCTGCAATTTAAGAAGCATTGCAATGCTGTCAACATAAACTGTCGTTACCGTCTGAACATCATTAAATCGATATCCAAGCCACATAGGTCAAACAATTGATCTACGCGTTTTAGGGTAGCGCAAGCTATCATAGATAGCAGGCTACTTTTTGGTCTCGAAGTCACCTACTTCAGCCCACAAAATCCCATCTCACCGATTTTCAACGGGTATATCCGCACTATCTCCAGTTTACTTCCATCAACCCCAGCCGACGTTATCAGTGAGCAATTCTCGCTGAAACCAGGCCGCCATCGGCACCCATCGTTAGCATTCCAATTTTATGTCACTGATCGCTAGTTTTCGATAAAACTTAAGGGTGGTCCTTTCTGTTTTCTCAAATTGGTGGACCCCTCGTACGCCAGCTAGCTGAACAGTTTGCGAAAAAGCCCATTTTTTGATAAATCTTGGGTATTTCTTCACGGGATATGTCTCATATTTCGCTTGGAACACATAGCAAACTTAGTGGCATCGTATAGAGAAAGGATATAGCTTTCATTTAAACTTGAAACAACATGTTGAATTCAAGATGGCGGCCAAATTGAAAATGGCCGCCAAATTTTTTTCAATTTTAAATGAAAGCTATATCCTTTCTCTATACGATGCCATTAAGTTTGCTATGTGTTCCAAGCGAAATATGAGACATATCTTTTTCGCAAACTGTTCAGCTAGCTGGCGAACGAGGGGTCCACCAATTTGAGAAAACAGAAAGGGCCACCCTTAAGTTTTATCGAAAACTAGCGATCAGTGACATAAAATTTGAATTCTAACGATGGGTGTCGATGGCGGCCTGGTTTCAGCGAGAATTGCTCCAGTACAGAAGCTGGTATTCTTCCGTTCCGCCAACGAGTGCACGTATCCATCCCTTACGCTTCAAAAACAGCTAGAAACAGCTCTCTTTGATCAAGCAGATCGAATCCTCCGCAAGATTGCCAATTCCAGTCTCCCTCCTGTGGCTAGAGTCCACTGGCCTTTTTTTTTTTTTTTTTTTGTTTTTTACAAGGGGGAAATCTGCAAACAGATCCCCTGAGAAGATAACTCAGGGAATGCGGGGATGACGCACCAACGACGACCCGCTAAAACCAGCCTATGCACTGTGCATGAGCAATTCATTTAGAATTGCTCAAGTGGTGAACAGTGCATCGACATGACCCTTGGACTCAGACCCTCATCTCCCCGGAACCACCTTACGGTATTTCTTCGGGAAGGGACCAGTGCATATAGCACAACACGTGTAGCAGAAGTAGCCTAGGCAAACTGCTTCTCCTAGCCGACTTAAACAATGTTACAAGGGACCAGCCTCGGCAGGGCTAATCCTCTGCAGCCAACTCTTGGTCGGCGCGCCATAGACGCTGCAATTCTAACATAATGTGAGTGACAGCCGTAGTTACTGCATTCCAGCACTCGGCATCCGCACACATTCTCTCTATAATATTGTCGGGGGACGTGTCCCCTCCGCATGTAGTGAGCATGCGACCTCTCACAACAATGAAACGGGGGCAATCGAACACGACATGCTCCGCTGTTTCCTCTACACCAGCACAATTGGGGCACGCAGGAGATTCTGAGTGCCCGAACCTATGCAGGTACTGTCTATAGCAACCATGTCCTGACAGAAACTGCGTCAGGTGGAAGTTCACTTCCCCATGGCTTCTACCATACCAATCTGACACATTTGGTATTAGTCGATGGGTCCATCTACCCTTAGTGGAGTTATCCCATTCCTGCTGCCAGCTTCTGAGCGTTTCCTCTTTACACGTGTCGCGGACTCCTCTGGTACCCCTTTGGTTGAAGCATTGAACATCTTCCTTGATGATGAGCCCGATGGGCGTCATCCCGGCTATGATGCACACGGCCTCTTTAGATACCGTCCGGTATGCACTTGCTACTCTTAAGCACATTATCCTGTACGTGCTTTCCAACCGCTTTAGGTTTCTGTTCGTTCTAAGCGCTTTTGACCAGATTGGTCCTCCATACCTTAGTATGGATAGCGCCACGCTTGCCAGCAGCTTGCGTTTGCTGGCAATTACAGCAGAGCTGTTAGACATCATCCTCGAAAGCGCCGCTATAGCCGTAGATGCCCTTTTACAGGCATATTCAACGTGGCTAGCGAAGCTCAGCTTGTCATCGATCATTACCCCAAGATGCCTAAGGGATCGTTTGGACTCTATGGTGCAATCACCTACCGAGATAAGCGCCCGTTGCTCGGACTTGCGGTTGTTGACCACCACCACCTCAGTCTTGTGACGGGCCAGTCCTAGTTTCCTAGATTTCATCCATTCCTCAACCAGGGAAATAGAGTGCGCTGCTGTCAACTCTACTTCCTCCATCGATTCACCATAGACCACTAGGGTGATATCGTCGGCGAAGCCAACAATCTTAACACCCGTCGGAAGGGGCAGCCTCAGTACGTCATCGTACATCGCATTCCATAACAGCGGGCCCAGGATTGAACCTTGAGGTACTCCCGCGGTAATTCGAACGCTTTTCTGCCCCTCCTCTGTGTCATACAGTAGAATCCTACCATCAAAATAGCTTTCTAGAAGCTTACACAACTGCACCGGTACCTTGAGGCGGTGAAGCGCGTGTGCTATTGCTTCCCAGCTTGCGCTGTTGAACGCAGTAACGGATGCCGCTCCTTTTATGCTCGATTGCCACCTCAGCTGTTTGAACGACCGACTGGATGGCGTCCAGAGTAGATTTACCTTTTCTGAATCCAAACTGGTTGTTGGACAGGCCGTCCGCACTCTCCGTATACGGTACTAGTCTGTTGAGAATCAACCTCTCCAATAACTTGCCCGTCGTATCTAGTAGACAGATAGGTCTATACGCCGACGGGTCACCTGGTGGTTTCCCCGCCTTTGGTAGTAGCACCAATTTCTGT
The DNA here is from genome assembly GCF_002204515.2 of Aedes aegypti. Classification (NCBI taxonomy): domain Eukaryota; kingdom Metazoa; phylum Arthropoda; class Insecta; order Diptera; family Culicidae; genus Aedes; species Aedes aegypti. Next base: position 167,458 of record NW_018736247.1, on the reverse strand, counting down.
CGCTTCCATACATCGTGGTTCTGAACATGTCCGGATCCGTGTTCACTGCCGCTTTTAAGGCAACATTCGGGATACCATCGGGTCCCGGTGCCTTGTTTGACGCGAATGATTTCACGACTTCTGCCAGCTCTTCGTTCGTCACTCTCGCCACTTCTTCTCCTTCATCTGCCGCATACGGCGCTGGGGGCCATGGGCTTATGGGATGGTGCGGGAAGAGTACATCGATTATCGATCGTAGCAACTCGGGCGATTTCTCTTGGGGCGCTATGGCTCCTTTGGTCTTAGCCATTACCACTCTGTAGGCGTCACCCCATGGACTAGAATTGGCACTCTCGCATAGACTTTCAAAGCATGCCCGTTTTCGACTCTTGATTTCCTTTTTGAGAGCCAACTTTGCCTCTCTGAATGCTGCACCGCGTTCCTCTCTTTGTGCTTCTGTGCGTGCGCGTTGCATTCTTCGTCTAGCCCGAAGGCAGATTGCTCGAAGATTTGCAATTGATTCGCACCACCAATACACTGGCGGCCTGTTCTCTCTAGGAGGGGCTTTTCTCGGCATGGAAGCATCACACGCTCGTGATATCATAGCAACTAGCTCTTCACCGTTTAGGTCCAGAGTGTTTCGTTCGCGCCTCAGGGCTTCAGTGAATACTTCGCCGTCGAAGCGCGCTGTTTTCCATCCTCGGGCTTGGGTCGAGTTACATCGCGCTGCCTTCTGCCCGCCTTGTATTATACTATAGCTAATCGATTGATGATCGCTATGAGTATAACCGTCATCAACGCGCCAGTTCATGGTACCTAAAAGGTTAGGACTACAAAACGTCACGTCGATGATCGATTCTGCACCATTTCTGCGGAAGGTACTCACTGTACCCACATTTGCCAGCTCTACATTTAATGCGGCCAGGGATTCCAACAATAGCTGGCCTCTTTGATTGGTGCAGCGGCTACCCCACTCCACTGCCCATGCATTAAAGTCGCCAGCTATCACTACTGGCTGCCGATTAGCTAGTTCGGCCATCATCCTGTCAACCATGTGGGAAAATTCCTCAATCGACCACCTTGGGGGCGCGTAACAACTGCAATAGAACACGCCGTTGATTTTTGCTATCGCAAAACCGTCATTTGAGCTAGAGACTACTTCTTGGATTGGGTATCGTCCTGTCGTCCCTATAGCTGCTAGCTGTTGAGACCTATCCGCCACCCAGTTCCCGTTGTTGGCTGGTATGCGGTATGGGTCCGATAATAACACCACGTCAGTCTTGGTTTCCGAGCAGGAGCGTGAAGAACGACGGGCGGTGTTCACCGCTGCCAAAGTCGCGCTGAAGTCCGAGATAAGGGCAAGCAAAAAGGCCTGCTTTGAGAGACTCTGTCAGAGTGCCAACGTGAACCCGTGGGGTGATGCCTACAGGATCGTTATGGCGAAGACAAGAGGTGCAATTGCTCCTACGGAGCAATCTCCACAGATGCTGGAGGGGATCATCGAGGGGCTCTTTCCGCGCCACAACCCTAGCCCATGGCCTCCTTTTGTAGGACAGCCGGGGATTGGGGCTGGCGATGAGGATAGAGTAACCGATGAGGAACTTGTAGGGATTGCAAAATCCCTAAGCATGGGGAAGGCACCAGGTCCGGACGGAGTTCCAAACCTGGCCCTCAAAGTCGCAATCTTGGAGGCTCCCGGTATGTTCAGATCTGCTATGCAGATATGCCTGGACGAGGGAGTATTTCCAGATGCGTGGAAGAGGCAGAGCCTGGTACTATTGCCAAAGGCGGGGAAACCACCTGGTGACCCGTCGGCGTATAGACCAATATGCTTGATTGACACGGCGGGGAAGGTGCTCGAGAAGATCATCCTCAACAGACTGTTGAGGTACACTGAGTGTGTAAATGGTCTCTCAAGCAACCAGTTCGGCTTCCGGAAAGGGAAGTCCACCGTAGACGCTATTCTGACGGTTAAGAAAACCGCTGAGATAGCACTCCAGCGTAAGAGGAGGGGGATTCGCTACTGCGCAGTAGTGACTCTGGATGTAAGGAACGCATTTAATAGTGCCAGTTCGGCGGCTATTGCCGATGCGCTCCTGCGTCTGGGGATACCCGAGTACCTGTACAAGATTCTCGGAAGTTACTTCCAGAATCGGGTATTAGTCTATGACACAGAGGTGGGTCGGAAGTGCTTTCACATAACCTCAGGAGTCCCGCAAGGTTCCATCCTGGGCCCGGTGTTATGGAATGTCATGTACGACGAGGTGTTGAGATTAAAATTCCCGGCGGGTGTGGTCATCGTTGGCTTTGCCGACGATATTACGCTGGAGGTCTACGGTGAATCGATCGAAGAAGTGGAATTGACTGCAGCCCACTCGATCGCAATTGTGGAGGAGTGGATGAGCTCCAGGAAACTGGAATTGGCTCACCACAAAACTGAGGCGGTTGTTGTCAACAACCGAAAGTCGGTGCAGCAAGCGGTGATCAGTGTAGACGACTGCACGATCACTTCGAAGCGCTCCGTCAAACACTTGGGGGTGATGATCGACGATAAGCTTACCTTCGGTAGCCACGTCGATTATGCCTGCAAGAGAGCCTCCACAGCTATTGTGGCACTGTCCCGGATGATGTCCAATAGCTCTGCGGTGTACGCCAGCAAGCGAAAGCTTCTGGCCAGTGTCGCCTCGTCCATACTGAGGTATGGTGGCCCGGCTTGGGGCACGGCCTTAAGTACCAAGAGCTACCGTAGCAAGCTAGAGAGTACTTATAGGCTAATGTGCCTGAGGGTTGCGAGAGCGTACCGTACCGTGTCACACGATGCACTCTGCGTCATCACCGGTATGGTGCCTATTGGTATCCTTATCATGGAAGACATAGAGTGCTTCGAAATGCGCGGCACAAGAGGCATACGCAGGACTGCCAGACTGGCCTCCATGGTCAAATGGCAGCGTGCGTGGGACAGTTCCACCAAGGGAGTGTGGACTCACAGGTTGATTCCGAGGTTAGATATCTGGGTCAATAGGCGCCATGGGGAACTAACATTCCACCTGACACAGGTCCTTTCGGGCCATGGTTGCTTTAGACAGTATCTACACCGTTTCGGTCATGCGGGTTCTCCCGAATGTCCAGTTTGTGCAGGTTTAGAGGAAACGGCGGAACACGTTTTGTTCGTGTGCCCGCGTTTCCGCACAATGCGTGACCGCATGTTAGCCACATGCGGTCGGGACACGACTCCGGACAATTTGGTCCAGAGGATGTGTGAAGACGAGTTTGGCTGGAATGCCGTTTCATCGGCTATCACCCACATCGTCTCGGAACTGCAAAGGAGGTGGCGAGTGGACTCGAGGAGTGGCTAGTGCAGACGCTAAACAACAGGTGGTCCAAGGGTTCGCAGTCGGCCGCGTAGGTCATACCGGTGCCCTACGGTCGAAATCGACCCTTACAGCGATTAAGTGGCCGCGGGGAGAACATCCTGGTAGCGCTGCTGTCGTGGCGCCGGCCTACTGGGTGGATACGAGCCTCTGGTTGTTCGGGGCAGGTGGAGGCCCCTTCGTCAGCAATCCCAGCTGGTGCTAGCTGATAGGGCCTGAGCCTTCAGTAGGTCAAATTGCGAAGCCCGCAGTATCAGTTCTTGATACCTGCGGTGCAGCTGGGCGCGGGCGTAGTGGTCGACCCTGCCCGCTTTCAGCGGACAACGGGAGGTGAGGACCACTTGGGAAGCTGGCAAAGCGCCAGCATGCTACCTTGGTGGACCCCCCTAAGCGTGTCATCGATGTTCGTTGCTGCATGGCTACGCAGCTAACCTGGAGGATGCGATGTGCAATAGCCCCTCTTCGAAGCAATGCCTTCTTGGTGGTCCCGGAGAGACGAAGGGTTTGGCGGCAATGGAAATGGTTTAGTGGGTCGGGGGTGTAGTCCTGTTTACTGCTTGCATGTAGCAAATGGTCCCTAACCCCACACGGCGTCTGTTGAGCAGATTACCCCCCCATTGCTTAGAAGAAAAAAAAAAAAAAAAAAAAAAGACTGACTGCCAAAGCAGCTGCTGGGCTGCATCACAGTGGTTTAAATTTAACTGTGTTACTTCCGTTTTGGCTGCTTTGATACTCCGCTTGGGCCCGGACATTTGGGTCCGCCCGTTAAGTGTCCGTTGTCTGCTCTGTCGACACATATTAGGCACTTAGCGATTTGCTTACAATCGCTTGCCCTATGGCCTTCAGCGCCGCATTTTCTGCACATCTTACTTCTGTCGGGACCATTGCAATTCCACGACTTATGGCCCTTCCCGAAACACTTGAAGCAAACTTCAGGAGGCTGTTGTATGCTCAGCCGGCAAACCGACCAGCCTACCTTGAGTATGCCCAAGTTCTTCGCTTTGTTGGCCTCTGCGACCGGCAGCCTGATCGCCGCCACCTGGGTGCCCTGCGGGCCCTTTCTAAGGTGGATGGCCTTACTGGCTACGTCGATGTCACACTGCTCTTTGAGGGCAGCCGAGACCTCCGCTGCATCGGTGACCTCATCCAGATTTTTACACTGGAGAGTCGCTTCAGCAGTAAGGGATCTTACATCAACCTCGTCACCAAGTACTTCTTGTGCCAGTTGCTTATAGACTGCACCCTTTTTCTTGGCGTCCTTCTTTAAGACTAGGATCATTTCACCAATCCTAGTTCGCCTTATGCTTCGCACGTCTGCGCCCAATGGCGATAGCTTCTCTGTGCTTCGCATCGCCTTCAGAACCTCGGCGTATTTTGCTTCCTCTGTTTTGATAACGAGGGCTTCGCCTAAATTCCTACGTTTCGCTGTTTTCGGTTTAGCGCTCTCCTTGGGCTCCGTTTTCGGTTTCCTCTGTTTTTTCTTATTTCCAACTCGTATCCACGGGTTGCTGTTGCCTTGCGCCCGTGGTTCCTGTGGATGCACTGCCTGGTTCCGGTTAACCCGTGGCTCCTTTTTCTTGGCTTTCTTGGCCTTAGGATTGGTGTTGGCCTCTCCTTTGTTGCCATGTCCTCTTGATCGCGGGGCTTGGCTCGTGCCAGCTTTTCCGCTTTGGAGGACGGCCGCGTAGGTCACTTTTCCCTTAGCAACCATACGTCTTTTCGCCACGTATTCATCCCCGGAAGCTTCCCTCTTCCGCATCGCGTATCGAATAATATCATCAGATATATTCGCGTTGCCTGTGAAGGAAAACACTTCGGTCTGACACGACCTAGTGTCTTTTTGGCCTTCTACCTTGCCCAGTTGTTCCTTGGCTTTCTCGTAGTCCTGCTTTGCAGCTAGGACTGATTGTCGCAATTTCAGTAGACTTGTTTTCAAGTCTTTGCTGATATTTGTTTTGCTTTTAACATATTCGATGATGACATCAAGTTGCTCAGCAGCTACCTGCATTTTAGGGAGGTACTCCCTATTGCGATACATGGCCTCGATTAGTCCCGGGCCATCGGTCACCACACATGTTGCACTGGAGCGGCCAGTGCCTGCCGTCGTCACAGTATCTAGGCTTTTGCCCACACTGTTTTCAATAAAGTTGGTCGCCTCCTTCCTTGGCGGGAACCTTAGCCGGTTACTGATAGGTCCAGAAGCCTCTCCTTCACATTCCGCTAGTTGTTTGTTTTGGTTGATCATCTCTTATGGGTCCCCCTAAGAGCCGCTATCCATCTCCGCTGGAATAGTCGCCTTTATAATCCCATGGTTATCTATGCAAGCAGGGAGGCCATGCTAGGGTTGACATAGTCCTTTATGGGGTACTATGTTCAGAGCCGGATCGGCGCAGGTCAGGTAATGGCATCTGAGCCTTCTCCCGCCCAGTTGGAACAACCAGGCGACAGATTTGGAACGTACTCTAAGGCCTGCCACGGTTTTACGGGACGGGGGCAGCCTGCGCCATTAACCCACTCGCCGTTTCGGGCCAGTGTCACCCGACCCTACTAAGGGAGTAGAATGTCGCCGCTGTCAGCCTCAAAGCATATTATCCAGTACATATACCGTTACTTGTCCTTTGTCGTGCGCAGCCAGTATACATAATTGGGGCCGTACTGGCGTTGGTCCCAATGTGCTCGAAGCACTCCTACTCGTAATTCCATGCCTTGTCCGTTTGTATCGCGACCAGTATGCCATAATCAGGATCTCACTGGTATCAATCCTGATGTGCCGGTTGGCACTCCTGTTAGTTTGGGCTAGGGTACTTTAAGCGGCACCGGTCGCTGTGACAGAGTTGCATTCGGATTTTTGTGGTTTTTATGAAGGTTCATCAGAGCCCACTGCGAACTTCACCACATCCTGGGCAACTCCCCAACTCGCAGAGGTCCTGGGGGGGGGGGGTCCGTTAAGCCCCTGGACTGTCGTCCCTGCTGCCCCAACAAAAAAAAACGCATAATGCGAAGCCATAAGGGTGAAAAATTTAAACTAATTTACAACATCCTTATAATCCCACCCTTATTTAGCCTCAGGTTTGAGACTAAAGAAGGGAAGCCGATTGTCTCGGAGAAACACAAGGTCACCTGCACCATTGCTCCGGGTAGCACAGGAAGGGCACAATACTGTAGAGGGCGCCCTGGTACTCCACAGGCTCCGTTTGCGGTTAGGTTTTTTTAGACCCCCCTAACCATTCATTCTTAGGCACGGTAAGCTTAAAGCGGCATGAATTAGGGGTCACCTGTGAGATGGACTTATACCACCGGAACAGGCAGTCCGTAGTGTTAATTCTTAGCCAATTGAAACAACCGCTACCGACACTACACGGCTATCTAGGCTGTTCGGGAAAAGGAAGTTAACATTGATGATTAACTCCTGACGTGCCCAAACAGCCCATAGAGTCCACTGGCCTAGAGCGAGCAGTAGGCAGCTGCTCTCTCCAAACATAGACGAGTAGATAAAACAGACCTTCCGTAGTGACGATGGCTCTACGGTGCCTAGTACGTCCGCACTGTAACTTCTGTGGACTAAATATGTACCCAGAAATTCAATACCGTTACTCAGACGGCTCTCTTTCCCAGCGTGGAGTAGGTATCGGCATCTCCGGCGCCGATCTGACACTGTCAAAGTCTTCCAACTGAGTGTTCGGTTTTCGCTACCGAAGCAGCGACTATTTTTGATGCAGCCAGCGCCAGCGAGGCCACAATCCTCATCCTCACCGATTCCGTAAGCGCTGTATCAGTCTGTTCTTACAGCCTGAATGGCCGTCCCAACCGTGGACACAGGGTATCCGAGCCCATACTCCTGCGACAGTCACCTTTCCTGTCAGGTATTCAAGAAAATGTGGGGCCTTCCTTAGCCGAGTGGTTAGAGTCCACGACTACAAAGCAAAGCCATGCTGAAGGTGTCTGGGTAGGGCGGTTCGATTTTTAAAAATGTTTGAAAATCCAATCTCCCATATGCTCGTTACTATCCTTACCATAATAATAGTGTTCTGTGAAATTTTCAGCTTTCTAGGTGGTGATTTAAAGGTGGCCCAAAGACAATGTAGGTTTATATGGAAATTACTATGGAGAAATTTTGAGAAATGTTCCAAACACGCTAGTACTGTAATGTAAGTACAAACTTATTATCCCGTAGTAAAAAATCATTCTTCAAACCATAATAAAGAAATTTTCTGAAGAGAGAAATTCTATCCGACGGATAGCAGAAGAGATATTCATGAGTTTGTTTGCTATTATTTAGCTTAATATGGGATTATAGCCCTGCTTACATGCACAAAAATCCTAAACAAAATTAGCTCAAAAGAGATTTGTTTCTTCAACAACATGTTTTATTAAGGATTGAAGAATGAGTTTTCAATATGGGATGATAATTTTCTACTTACATTACAGTACTAGCGTGTTTGGAACATTTCTCAAAATTTCTCCATAGTAATTTCCATATAAACCTACATTGTCTTTGGGCCACCTTTAAATCACCACCTAGGAAGCTGAAAATTTCTCAGAACACCATTTTTATGGTAAGGATGGTAAGGAGCATATGGGAGATTGGATTTTCAAACATTTTTGAAATTTGAATCGCCCTAGTGTCTGGGCCTTATTCCCGGTCGGTCCAGGATCTTTTCATAATAGAAATTTCCTTGACTTCCCTGGGCATATAGATTATCATCGAACCTGCCACAAGATATACGAATGCGTAAATGGCAACTTTGGCAAGAAAGCTTCCATTCAATCCCTGTGGAAGTGCTCTTAGGACACTACGCTGAGTAGCCGGCGCTGTCCCGTTAATGCCAAAAAGAAAAACAAGATCCAAGAAAATGTGGCTGTAGATTTTTTAATAGGTACAGGACACTAAATGTCTCGCTTTACCCTCTTCGTTCCATTCCCAGACGTAAAACGCTGGATTCGTCAGAGACTACTTGGCTCTAGAATGGCATCAAAATAATCAAAATGCTTCGGCTCAGCTTCGGAAGATAAAGGGAGATACTTCTAGTTGCGATGAACTCTCCACGTTCCGTGACCAACAAGTAATTTTGCCCCGGTCCATACCTGTTTGCCTACAAGTTTGATGGCAGATCCTTCCGTCAAGAGTGTGAACAATGCGGTGTACCTATAGTCCTTCTGGATCCTGGAGACACCGACGTCCATGCAACCCGTAGCGGTTGCGTTACTTCACGAACACCTAAGCGGTGTTCTCGCAGATGCGGAATCGGTGGTCCACTTTGCCGCAAATCCTGCATGGCGTGCTCTGCTTCACCGGTGGACTCGAACTTCGCTTTTCAACCGCATCGTGTGCGTGCACATAGCCTTCGTTCGCCCTTTCTTCGACGGTAACTCTGCAAACCGTGATGCATCGCCGTATGCCGCTACTTTGCATGCATCCTTCACGATGCTTGAGAGGAAGTTCGATAGTGTCCTCAGGGTCACCAGTTTGGTCTTCCTCCTGTACCGCACCCATTCAAGCTGGGTTCCAGCGGGCAGCTTATCGGTCAACTCTTGGATTAGCATCGTGTTCACCAAATGTGTAGTGTAGTGTAGAACATTAGTGCTTCCAGGTGATCGGCAAGCTTAGTTCAGCAGCTTACACCGAAACTAATGAAACTCGCCAGCCAATCTGCTTTCGGTGGCGCTGCGTTGCGAACTTTCGATAGCAGCATGTTCAGCAGACGTTCTGGCAGGCCGTACAGCACGCGCATCGTGCGGGACTGATTTCAGCAGGAGCAGCCTACTCCGTACCGTTTCCAGCGCCTCTCCCTTCAAGTACTCTTGTAGTCGCGCCAGATTCTCCACGTCAGAAAAACCATACACCTTCGTCGACGTCTCGTAGCTGCTGATGAACATTGGCCAATCCTCCAGGTTGCCAGAAAACGTTGGCATCTTCCTGGACAGGAACTGCCGGGCGTACAGTTGTGCCTTTGCCGGCCCTCGATGCTGAACACGCTGACATTCAACGGCTTCTCCACGTTTCCTACGCGACCTCCTTCTATCTTCTTCGGAGCTCTCCTCCTCTTGACTTCCTCTTTTACGCTTTCGACAAGAACTTCCTCCTCTTCGGGGCTCTCTTCCTTGAGACTTTCTCTTTCGCAGCTTAAATCTTCTCCGGATGACACTTCTTCTTCGAAACTCTCTTCATTTTCCGATTCGGTAACTTCTACTAGGGAAGGGAGTGTGATCCGCTTCGCGACCTATCAGGAAACTTTCCGGCAGTCTTGATGGACCTCCAACTCCAAACGACTTCTTTGCGAGCTTCTGGATGACTTTCGGCGTCGAATGCTTGCAGTTGGCTCCTCTAGGATCACTTGGACTCACTTTTGCCGGATCTGCTTTCCCAGGCAGTATTTTCCCCGACTTTATTTTCTCGAGCATTTTCCATGGCTTCACTTTCTCCGGTTTCATCGTCTTCGGTGACCGCTTCGTTGGCTCCAACTGCACCTTTCAACTCCTTTCCAGTCTCCATTGACACTTCACTCCGCTTTAGCTTCAGTTGCTTCAGCCTTTCCTCCATCTGCGTCCACATATTGGCAAGCTTCTTCTGATGAGTCTGCTCTTCGGCGATCTTCTTCTCCATTTGCGCTCTTTTGAACTCCAGTTCCATCTCCCGTTTCTCCTTTTCGAGCTGTTCGCGCATCTGCATCTCAAGTCGCTTCCGGTGCAAGATCTTCCCCTTGTCCATCTTCCGCTTCTGCTTCTCTAAATTACACTGGATAATCAGTGAACATTAAATTGATTTCAGTTCGCACTAATGTTTCCTTCTAAAGCTTTCCTATACTGACCATTTTGTTTTTCTCCCTATCCGTAGCTGTGATGTTAAAGTCACCAAAATAGCTTTGGTGAGCGAATTTGACGGATAGCGCCGACAATTTTTGTCGCATAGGATTCATCGAATGTAGCGCGGTTGTTGCACCATGGCCAGATTCATTTCCCGAGCGCGTGCACGGAAAGAAATAACAATTGTGATTAAAAAAAAAACAGCGGAAAATCAACTGATGATCATTGTCGTTCTACTATTATCAAACATTTTAATAAAAATAAAATGCTTTTAGAAGTGCTCAGCAATGGTAAATCGGTCTGATGTATTCTGCGCAGTTCATATGTATTTTCCACACGTTCTCCTATAATTGTTTTTAATCCACTTCGATACCGTCAATCCGCCCCAAACTGGATGGCGTACACTCAGCTTAACGCAATTTATAATTAAGTATTGAGTTGTATATATTAGTATATATTAGTTGTGGTGCTAGAGGACACCTTGAAAATTCACTGAGATTCTTTCAGAAACCCTTCTGAAATTATTATATGTAGTTATTTCTTTGATCGCTCTGATTTTTCCAATAACCTCCTTGGGACTTCCTATTGGGCTATCCCAGAAACCCATCTTGGGTTATTATGGAAATCCTTTCAGGATTCTGCTGTAAAATTCTGGAATTCTGCCGTAAAATACTGGAATTCTGCCGAAAATGATTTAATGATTGCTTTCCAGTGTTATGGAATCTATTTTAAAAATCTGGGTTCGGGGATTCTCACAAAATTTCTCGGGATTTCTTCTGGACATCCAATCAAAATTATTATTTAAATTCTGATATTTTCCTCGTAATTCTTCAGTATTTCTTCCGTGAAACTCTTTGAAAGTTCTTCAAAATCCCTTTGAGATTCTTTCCGAAAAATGTCTTAGATTATACCTATTATTCTAGAATACTCTCGGAAAGACGCCTGAGACTATAATCAAAAAAATCTAATATTTCACTTCACTTTCTTCCGTGCAAATTCTTGGGATTCTTTTGGAAATTCCTCTGGAATTCCTTTGTAAATCCCAATGGAATTCTCCCAGAAATCCCTGTGGAATACTTCCGAAAATCCTGCTAAGAAGCTTCCAGATGACGGGGATTTTTTTAAATCTTTATTTATGGAAATCATCCGAAAATTCCTCTGTAATTGTTTGGAAATCCTCCTTATATTCTTACAGAAATCCTTCTTATATTCTTACAGATTTATTGCTATTGATTTTATTGTTTCTGCCTGAGATAATTTTGTATATCCAGAATTTTTCCGAAAATTCCTTCGTGATTCTTTAGAATTTTTTTCTAAGATTTTTTGAGAAAAAAAAAATCTGTGATTCTTCTGGAAATTCATAAGGAAATGTTCTTGATTTTATTCGTGATTTATCATTGATTTTCCTTGAATTTTTTTTTTTAAATCCTTGGCAGAATTTTCTGAAAATCCCTCTTGACTTCAAATGGAAATCCTCCAAGAAAACTACCGGACAGTCACTGGGACTTTAAAAAAATACCTATGAGATTCTTTGATTACTGATTTCTTTTTCTGAGCATCTTTTGAAAGTGACTTTTAAATGGTTCTGGAAATTCCATTTGAAATTATTCCGTAAATCTTTCTGGAGCTCTTCTGGACATCGTAATTATTCTGGAAAATATTCATGAAATCGTCTGGATGTCTATGACTTTTCATTGAATCTTCAGGGATTCTTGCGAAATAACTTCTGGGATTCTTTTGGATATCACTGTAAAAAAACATTCAAAATCCATTCGAAATTCTCCTGAGATTGTTTCAGGAATTTACGAGAATCCTTAAAATAATTCCTTTAGAAATCTCCCTGATAATATTTTAGAGATTTCTCTGTGGTTCTTCTGTAAATCGACCTGGGATTCTTCCGGAAATCCTCCTTTAATTCCAAAGCAATTTCCAGAAGAATTTTCAGAAGGATATTTTTAAGAACCCTGTATATTTTTCCCTATGAATCTCAATGTAATTAAACAAAATACCAGAACAACCCAAGTAACCAGTAAGCACGATAATGCGGCACGGTAACAGCATTATATGCGCATATAGGGTAATCATTTGATGCTTGTCAGTTTTATATACGCATATAATGCTATTATAATGCCAGAAAAGGCGAAATAGCGTGCCATTATAATGCGAAGATATAACCGTGCTTCTCGGCATCACTAGTGCTGATATAAGACCACGTGAGAAACGTCAGTTGTTTTCGCCAGGTTTTTCGGGCGAATATTTTGTGCTTTCGCGTACGCAGCCAGAGAGCTTTCGCGTATGCGGCCAAGCAGCTGGTACACGAGGTAAATAAATAAATGAATGAAAATGGAAACCTCGAATAGTATGCAAAATGTAATAAAATGATTGAGATAGTACTTCTCCGTATCAAACTTATTAATTTTGGTGGTTTTAATCCTTTTGAGGACTTGAAATTGCCACATATTGATCCTTGTTTTTATAATGATGAAATTCCTCATTTTGCGTCTCGAACCTGCGACACCTGTATTGTTGAGTTGTTGAAGTTCTGCTCCTTTGCTCCTTCGCCCACATAAGATGAATAGTATTGGAAAGAAAAGTGACCAATTTAAACCACCACTTTTCCCCGTCATAAAAGCTGCAATTGTAGTAGTGAGAAGACTTATGTTTGACTGCCTCTCACCACTATATGTAAACACAAAGCACGTGGTATATCTGTCAAAACACTGGATGGCATTTAAACAGGCCCTGTATGCGAATATAGAGCCAATATAGTGCTTATTTAATGCCCGTATGCATCAGGCTTAGAAGCATTAATGATGCTGTAATAGGGTTTCTATGCAGCGGAAGTGCTGTTATAGGGTGTGTAAGCATTTGTGGTGCTGTTATAATGCATGTACGCATTTATGATGCTGATTAAGGGCTTATTATTAGTGCTTATGGTTACTTGGGAATTTACGGTTGAATCCCACAAAAACTTCCGGTGGAATTCTTGAATGCTTATCATTCAAGCAGAATTCCAGTCGTATTTCCGGATGAATTTCGGCAGGTTTTACGGAAGAATCCCAGCAGAATTTCTTGAAAAAATCCAGTAAAATTTCTGGAAGAATCTTTGAAAGATGTTTTGAAGTCATCCAGCAGGATAACAGAAAGAAATCTGGGGGTATTGTAGAAGAATTTCCGAAAGAATCCTAGAGAGATAGTCGAAATAATAACAGTTTTCTTGAAAAATTCAGGATACTCCCAGAGTCTAGAGGTAATGCGGGAAGAATTTCTGCAAGAATCCTTAACAGAAGGATTTGAAGGATACTCAGAAAGATTTTCGAAAGTATCCCAGAAGGCTTCCCGAAAGAATGCTAGAAAGATATCTGGAAGATTTCCTACAGGATTTTTGGAAGAGTACCAGACAAATTTCAAGAATATGGACGTAAAAATCTCAGTGGCATTTCTAGAATAATTTCAGAAAGATATTCGGAAGCATCCTTGAAAGTATTCTAAAGGGATTCCGAAAGCATCTCAGGTGATTTCTGGAAGAATACCAGATGTATTCTCATAATAATCCCAGAAGTATTTCCGGAAAAAGGCCAGAGTTATTTTCGGAGGAATTCTTGACGAATTTGTAGTAGAGTCGTAGTACATTTTTTGGCAAAATCCTCTAAAAATATCCAGAAGAATTGCATCAGGATTTTTGTTAGAATCTTCCATTGAATTTCCGAAAGAATCTTCGAGAATTTCGATTCGAATTTTATTTCCAGGATTTCAAAAGTAATCCTTAAGGAGATAAACGCAAACTCACATACAGATTTATGCAAATATTCCAATAAGATGTCTAGAAGAATCACAAAGGATATCCGAAAGAATCTCAGATATAGTACCGGAATGCTAACGTTTTTTTAGATGAGTCCAAAAGCGATATCTGGAAGTATTCTGTGATTTCCAGAAGAACTTAGAGAAAAATCAGAAATAATCTCAAGATTTCCAGAACAATCCCAGAGAGGTTTTGAATGATTCATAAGTGATTTAAGGAAGAATCCCAGGAGGGAAATTCCATAGAATTCTGGAGTAATTTCTGGACCAATGTCTTTTTATATGCTGTATCAATATTTACAAGTAATTATAATAAATAAGTATTTATGGAACAGTAACAATTTTAATTTATCGCCATAATTGAACGACAATTTTAATTAGAATGTGCATCCACCACATCATCCCTCTCAGAAGGATTGTGATTCTCAATATTTTTTTTTGCGGTGATTCAGAATTGTAATCACATACTAGTTTAATTGTATGTGGTGTCATTCAATATTTAAAATAAGATTCGTTAAGTCGAACATGTTGATCCTTCGACATGAACCAACGAGCATTGCTTGAAATAATGAGATTTTTTCGATTACTTTGATTACTGATTTCTTTTTCTGAGAATCTTCTAAAAGTTACTTTCAAATGATTCCGAAAATCCTGTTTGAAATTATTCCGTGAATCTTTCTGCAGTTCATCTGGACATCGGAATTATTCTGGAAAATATTCATGAAATCTTCTGGATGTCTGTGAATATCTTTTAAATCTTTCAGGGATTCTGGCGAAATAACTTCTGGGATTCTTTTGAATATCACTGTAATTTGGATTTAGAATTCTCATGGGATTATTTCAGATATTAACGAAAATCCTTCATACAGAAGTGATGTTTCTGTGAATCGCCTTGGAATTCTACTGGAAATCCTTCTATAATCCCAAAACAATTCTCAGAAAATGTTTCAGAAGGATATTTTTAAGAATCTCAATGGAATTTCTGAAAAATACCAGAACGATTTACGGTTGAATCTCACGAAAACTTCCGGTGGAATTCTGGAATGATATCCGGAAGAATGACAGTCGTATTTTTGAATGAATCTTAGTAGGTTTTACAGCACAATCCCAGCAAAATTTATTGAAAAATTTAGAATAGAAAGATATCCCAAAAAAACTCCAACAGGATTTTTGGAAGAGTCCCAGGAGTATTTCAAAGATATTGGCGTAAAAATCTCAGTGGAATTTCTTGAAGAATTTCAGAAAGATTTCCGAAAGCAGCTCAAGTCATTTTCGGAAGAATACCAGAGGCATTCTCATAAGAATACCAGAAGTATTTCCGGAAAAAAATCTAGAGTTATTTTCGGAGGAATTCTCGAAGAATTTCTAGTAGAGTCGTACATTTTTTGATAAAATCCTCTTTAAATATCCAAATGAATTGCATCAGGATTTATGGTAAAATCTTCCATAGTATTTCGAAAACAATTTTCAAGAATTTCAAAGAATTTACTTTCCTGGATTTCAAAAGTAATCCTAAAGGAGATACACGCAAAATCACATACAGAGTTCTGCAAACAAAATCCAAAAAGATGTCCAGAATAATCGCAATGGGATATCCGAAAGAATCTCAGAAGTAATACCGGAATGGTAACGTTTTTTTTGGATGAATCCCAAAGCGATATCTGGAAGAAAATTCAGAAATAATCTCAAGATTTTCAGCAGAACAATCCCAGAGAGGATTTGAAGGATTCATGAATGATTTAAGGAAGAATCCCGGGAGACGTTCCCAAAGAATTCTAGAGTAATTTCCGGGACATTTTTTTTTTTCATATGATTTATATATAAAAATACTTTGATTCAAATATATTTCTTGTGTAGCATTTAGTTTAACTACAGACATAGTTCGTAACATCAATAATAAATTTAATTTATAAATCTTTTAAACACATCCAAATTAAATAACAGTTCAAGGAGTAAAATACCATTCTCATGAGTTTTTTAGAATCATATGGTCGGTGTTTAGACAGACCAGACTAGATGAATTTTGGAGCTCTAAGGATACGTAAAGAACTCCATCAATTTTAAATCTTCCATGTTATTTTGATACAAATGTATCATCAAATAGATAAGTTCCATTATTACAGTAAATATCTATAATATTATGATGTTTCACATGTTTGGGGTACATTTTTCTTACTCGATAGAAAAAAAACACTTGGTTCAGTCTGTCTGAACACCGACCATATCTATGTTTGCTATTTGATATTTAAATACTTGAATTGTGCTGTATCAATATTTACAGGTAATTATAATAAATAAGTATGTATAGAACAATAACAATTTTAATTTATCCCCATAATTGAACGACAATATTAATTAGAATGAGCCTCCCCCACATCATCCCTCTCAGGAGAATTTTGATTCCCAATATTTTTTTTTGCGGTGGTTCAGAATTGAAAATATCAAAAGTCTATTGTAATCACACCCTTTTTATTCAATTGCGTGTGGTGTTATTCGATATTTAAAATAAGATTCGTTAAGCCGAACATGTTGATCCTTCCACAAGAACCAACAACGAGCATTGCTTATGTTAAGAGATTTTATCGTAATGCACAACCAGCCTAAACGTTCTTCCCCTTTTGTTTATGTACTAATTATAATTTCAAATTATTTTAATTAAATTAGTTGTGTTTTCTACTATTGTACACGGCAATATGTTTCAAAATAAGTGGAGCTGCTTTTAAAACAAACTTTAACATCGATCAACCAAACCATAGAATATCCAATAGCAAAAAAATAATAATAATAATAACCGATCATTGCAAATCGAGCCGAACTGGCGCTCTTTCCGTGCGCACGCGCTCTGTCCGTGCGCACGCGCTTTCTGCAGAGCTGTCAAACAGACTTTTGTGCCTTCCTTCTTTCGCTCTCCTTCAACTCAACAACTCAGCACGATCCACCTCGCGGTGGATTGGTGAGCTGTCTGGTTGTTGCAGATGAACACTTATCGTGTAGCGTGACATCATCATTGACAGTAAGCGTGCAACTCACCAGACAAACGATAGGTGTAATTAACAACTGGACTCGTATCTATTTGTTTATTTACCTTATATTTCTCTTACCCAACTTACTCCGCTGACAGGTATGCTGCGCCTCGGGCAAGGTTTTTATAATGACAGGTTTACCGATCTAAGCAGTCAGTGGGTGCGAGGTGAGGTCAGCTGTGGGGGAGATGGAAGTGACAGCTGGCGTGCTGGCTAGCTGGTGGGTTTGTGTACACAGTTTTTCACTCTATGGTTTCTATGGCGTTGTTAAGGATTGTTTACTGCAAGAAACATAAATACAGTGGAGCGAAAATTTTCACTTGCATCCATGAAGCTTCAAAAACGACTCGAACTGTCGTCATTAATGTTATAATCCAGTACTATGAATCGCAGAAGAAGATGTTCTGATTGGGAGCCCTTTATTTTCAAATTCGGAAAGACAAAGCATGGACTGTTGAGTGCTACCACAAACTTGAAAAGATGGTGAGGAATTACCTGTGATGTGTACCCCGTGAGAGTGAAAGGAACATTCTACTCCTGCTTTGTGACGCCCTGCACCTGATATTTCTGAATCACAAAATCGAATTCGGTGAAATTAAACTAAAATCAAGTCAAATAAGTCAAAGTATGTGCTTGAAAAGCGATCTTTATCGAAGAATATGTTTATGGTATGTTTTTGTCTGTGGTATGTTGTTTCCATGTAGTGTTAGTTCACAATCAAAACAAAACAGCCAGCTGTCATTTGGTATTTCAAAATGGCGGAACGGGAAATCTGACACATTGGGGTACCTCCCTTCTAGATACCTTGGCCTCGGGGGTACGCAGCCAGATACGTCGTCGTCGCAGGGTTGTGAGCGGCGGTGCGAGCAGTAACCGGTGATCTTTTGAGCTATTATGTACAAGTTCGACGCCTACAGCTTAATTTATGATACTCCACATACAATTTACAAGCGTAAATACTTCGCATAAACCACATCGAAAACCTTATTTGATTTACCATAGACTTCAACCATCGGCATCGGACTTGAAAGGGTCAACGTACACGTAAATCCTGGCCTGTCACGTGAATTTTGTGTGTGGGCAGTTTGCTCCTGCTTCAGGGGAAAAGGAGAGAACCCATTCTCGAGCCGTGTGACAGTAGGCTGACGTAACTGGAGTGATGTAAGGTTGTATTTCGTGCTGCGCTATAGATAGCCGATATGAACACCGGAGAGCACTTTAAACAAATTAAAGTATGAGCTTTCACTCGATCAATCGGGAATCACGTTTTTTATGATATTTCCAGGCATATTAGTTTACATTTCAGCGTCGATGCTTCGGAGGCTTTCTGTCGATAAATGAATTTCCATTCAGCGCGATGTAAATACACGCAAACATTTCGGAGCTAATGGGATTTCACCATTAGCTAGATATTTTTTTTTTGTTAGCGAATGACACGACCGCTTTTTCACGTAATACTCGCCAGGGAACAGGCGTATGAGTGTGATTGAAAAAGTTTTTTGATCAAAAGCCCGTGTTTTTCGGTGTCTACATCCCACACACGTTTTAGTTTGATTGAGGTTTCACAGACGATGTGCAATATTTTGCGGTTCATTGAATATCAAAAGCGAGGAAAACCAAGGGATATTAAAGTCTTTTCTCTACCTTTTTGCGTTCTTCGAAGTTCGTGTAGTCGTGCGAAGAACAGCTATTTATAAACTTAATTGGAGTTAATTCAACGCAAAACAAAAAAAAAGTAAACAATGTCAGATCCTATAAAACATGAAAACTACAAGATTTGATATTTGTGTATTAGTTTTGATAGTTATGCTGTGAACGTAACACAAAAGAAGATGAGTTTCGTTCAAATTTTTGAGTTAAGACATTTGCATTTATTAATAAATGCCTCTGTACACTAATGGGAAATCCTTAATCTTTAGACATAATGTTCAAACTAAACTACACCACTCATGCCAAATTTGATTTAGGAAGATGTTTCAAGTCCATTTGCCTGCTATAAGAACAATATTCAAGAAGAAACACGTTACCCCCTTTGTGTGGACTTCAGTTCAGTTATGATTTATCGAATGAAATATTTTTGCTTAAATTTCCGGATATTCTATAAAAAAACTGAGATAACCACGAAGAATGAGTGAATACGACTTCCAAAATTGACAAATAAAGTACAACGTACAAAAGCATCTAAGTAAATCAGATGAACGGAAAAGTTCCCGAATCAATCAAGAAAACTTTTCTATCGATGCCGATTCAGTGATCCTGCATAACGTATGTTAACGAGCGCTCCATCCCATCAAAGTAGACTTCTTTGATCAGTCTGATTCGTTCACCCCATCCGTTCCTAGAAGGCTACGGCTTCCTTCGAATAGAAACTCGAAAAAAAATGAATCACCATGCGCCCCCATCATCCCATTTTCCGCACACAAGAATCACTTACAAGGCTAATTTACCCGTGTTTTTTTTTCCTGCTCTCTGCATTTCAGCTGACGATGAACGACTTCAGCGTGCACCGGATCATCGGTCGAGGCGGTTTCGGCGAGGTGTACGGCTGCCGGAAGGCCGACACCGGCAAGATGTACGCCATGAAGTGTCTAGACAAGAAGCGAATCAAAATGAAGCAGGGCGAAACGTTGGCGCTGAACGAGAGGACGATGCTTTCGCTAGTCAGCACCGGGGTGAGTACCGAGATGAACCGAAATCCGGACAGGGCCTATGTATAGACACCTTAGTGAAATTCATCTATTTTAATTTTAAAAGTCTTTCGAAACCATGAAAAAAAAAATTTCTACGATCAATTTTTATTACAGGTCAGACTCGATTATCCGGAGTATCGATTTTTTTTTTCACTCCGGATAATCGAATCCTACGGATAATCGAATCACTAAGAAAAAAAATTAAATCTTTGACAAAAAAAAACTTAAATATTATCTTTTTTCGTTATTTTATTTATATGATGCGCTGGCACAGCCAGAATTTTTTTTCTAGGAACAGTAGAGGTCTTTACAAGAAAAATAAAATTTCGACCAGCATACACAAAAAACACTTTTTCAAATCCCCCCTTTTCTTAAATACGTTCTAAACTGCAAAACCATTCATAATGTATATTGCAATACCAAATTATCTCAGATTTATGCAAAAAAATTGAAAAACAAGAACATCAAAACAAATTCCGGATAATCGAGTCTAAAATTCCGGATAATCGAATCCCGGATAATCGAGTCCCCGGATAATCGAGTCTCCGGATAATCGAGTCCGACCTGTACCAATTTTGTAAGGTAAAATAACATCAAGTTAGTCTTGAAACACGTTATTGAAAACAAATGTCAGTTTTACTCGAACGCTTTTTTTTTTTTGTTTCATTAACTGAGATTTATTTTTGCCAACTGATCATTTTTTTATTCGTACATCGTCTGGAAAAAGCATTCTATGCCCTGGGAAGTCGAGATAATTTTCTTTACGAAAAAATCCTCGACCGGTGGGATTTGAACCCTCTATACTCATCTTGGTCTTGCTGAACAAATGCGCATTTACAACTACGGCTATTTGGGCCCCTTTGGATGCTTGTTTTAAAAATATGAATATCCAACAAAAACAAACTATTTCCATGGCCTATGATAATTCATAATCCAATTTTAATTGCGTCCGGATATTGCGGCACCACGGTACCGAATCAAAGCCTAAGGTGGTTCAGTTCGGCGGAAAAATTGTTCCCAGTAGTGGGAAGGCAGTGGAGGAGATTTTCAATTTCGGTCAGAATGGTGGGGTTCCATGGCGAAGCAAAAAGCTCGATAAGCCCAGATTAGTGAGTGCATTACCATCCCGACCCCAAGAAGGAGTGTGACCCTAATTCAGGAGTGCTTTTACGCTCTCTCGCATTCGGTTGCATCAGCAGCCAGCCACTCGCTGCACTGCACTGGAACTAACGAGCTGTAATGGCCTCAAAGCGACCCCGAGCGGTTGTCCCCCAAGCAAAGAGCAAAGTGCATTTCTTTCGTTTTCGCCTCATTTCACGCTGCTGCTGCTGCTGACCATTTCCTGCTCAAAACGCAAATAAAAATTGCTTCTCAGACTGACAATTTTTAATGCAAATGAAACTTCGCGCAATCATTAGGAGACCATTTAATATGACATTTCCTATCATTTTGTTTTCTATATACCAAAGACTACGTTTTGAAAAGGTATATCAAATAATAGGATTTTTAAGATATGAATTTCACAGGCACCGTAATTAAATTCAAAGGTACCGTTTTTGAATTATAACCCTTTTGGCTTTTCAAAACGTGGTCTAGAAATTTGCAAAATTTCAATTATGAATGTCATATTGGATAGCCACAAATACATGTGCGAAATTTCACTCAATTCGGAAAAGCTAGCGTCTAGGCGATTTGCGTTTTATCCTGGAAATGCTCAGCTGCTTTGGCAAATCCATTCTACAGACCCGAGTTGGCCATTAGGGGACCCAACTCGTCCAGCTTCCTCTTTATCCAAGCAAGCGTAGCGACGCGTCGCCAACGTGGTGGAAGAAATCTTGTCAAGCTGTCATTTCCTTTCGTTCGCACAAGGGGAGGAGCAAAGCAAGTCATTCGATGTAACGATTTGCCCTCCCAGTCTCAGTCCCGATCCCAGATCCCAAGGTGGAATGGCGACTTTTGGTCTGCACAAGTGGCGGAAAAGTTCTCCCACAGTTCGCAAACCTAATGAGCTGCTAAATTTGAAGAGTTTTAGTTTCGGTACGAGGAGGTCGTTAGAGTAGAATTGTGTTCTTGAGCTGGAAGCAGAATAAGGCACTTAAAAGCGAAATTTATTTGCTAGTTTTTTTTCAATTCCTTTATCAGCATAACTTTAAAGATAACTTGCATTTCTTATATCTAGGTATTTTTTGTTAGTCAACACATTTTCAAAATTTTATTTTGAATCCTCTGCAGAACTTCCTTCCTGATATTACAACAACTAGTCCATATGGATACAGCATACATATGGCCGGACTGAAATTTTTTTTTGAAGATCAAGACATAGTTTTGATTTTCTGTTAATAAGTTAATAACATATTTGTTACATTGCCCTTAATGTGATTTTTGAAAGATACTTTTTTATCTAGCTTAAGCCCTAGATACTAAATTTCATCTGAATAATTTATTGGAACCAATTTCATCGTGACAACATGTCTACTTGAAGGTTCCAAATGAAGAGCTTTTATTTTTTGTGGGAATATTATTAGTTGTGTTTTGGAAGCATTAGGAGAAATCTTCCATGTTTGCAAGTATGAAGAAAACATATCCAAACTTTTTTGTAATCTTCTACAGACGACACGCAAGCTTCGTCGTAAATTAAATTAAAAAAAATCAACATACATTGTTAGAATAATTCAAAGTTATCTGTCAAATCGTACACTTCCGGTTAATTATCAGAACTCCAGGTCCGAAAGACTTTCTGTAAGATCTGGTGTTCCTCAAGGCAGCATTTTGGCACCAATATTATACAATATTTTTACTAAATGTGGCAGAGACATGATCAGAATCAAAATTAGCGTGAGTAACCAGTTGACTACAAATGTGACTATAATCGGTTAAGACCTAATCAATCATAGAAGGGTTTCTAAAAGAGGAAAACCAAGTAGGGCTATCAGGGTATTAAATTGAGAAATATCCTGAAGAGCACTACACAAATAAAATTCTGCCGTTGAAATTACTTATTCTATGAGCGATGTTTTGCATTTATGACCCCTATGACAAAAAAATTTGACTTATTCCGAGTCAATTTCCGCAAATCAGTTTGAAGCAAATCAACTTGCTGTCCAGTGCATTGGAAATGCAAGTAGGCAACTATGAAAATACATTCATCAAGCTGTGTTTCAACAGAAACACCCAAGGTTTCAAAAACTTTGGTGTCAAATGACGAAAAAAGTTGATTTTATACGCCTATGAATGATGATAGCAACTCCTCCACATGCTCTATCCAGTCTATTATTACGATAAACAAAAAAGTTTGGATCCAGGTTTCAAATAAATTTCAGTAATAACTCAACTATTCAACTTGGTACCTACTAATCGTTCCCGTGATGTACCTTTCAGCATTTAAAGTTTCAACAAAAAAGGGATGGAATGTACCTAAAAGCTCCTAGAATTTAGGTTTATAAAAAATGAGTAGGGAATTACGTTTATACCTAGTTTTAAAATATAATGTGTGCATACGATGGTTTTCTTAAAGTCGAGTCAGTACACGACACTGAAGACGGCCTTACAGTTGAAGTCGAAATACGCGTAAGGGAATTCGTTTTTTTTTTGCATCTACTTATAGGTATTCTACTAAACAGCTCGATGATTTATTATCATCATTAGCTTTTAGAAAATTTAACAACTCGGCCATTACCATTAAAAAACAAGCATTCTAATTAAAAATATTTCAAAAATTATTTGAATCCATCAGAGAAACGAAATCTAATAACAATTTAAGGCCAAGTAGCCCGTCATTCATTTTGGCAACAATGATGACTTTTCAGCTGCATTTCAAAGTGATAAAACTCAGTCTTTATAGTTTATATTGACTTGAAAAAGTATCACTGTACGCGCTAACATGCATAAAGTATGCTGATACTTTTTCAGCTGTGTCAGTGCAAAACCAACTGATTTTCTTTGATTCTAATTCGTGAGATGTGTTAGCAACAATCATCAACGACGCGTACAAATTTCAATGACGGCCTACTTCGCCTTAATTAATGAATTTGAACTGACTCAGACATAGTGGTGGTTTTGAACATTGGATCAATCATTTGATTCAATTGTTTAGAAAATGTCAAAATCAGAGGGAGACAGGTTACTAGAAGTAGGTACATTCTCTGTTGATTTTCTGTTGGGATTTTTCGTTGATCAAGAGATAGAAAAGAAATTTCCTGCAGCGGTTTCCTGTATTTTAACGTAGACCATTGTTCTACGAACGGCACTGACTAAACAATTGAAATTCTAAACATCGCAAGTAGCATTTAGATAGCGGCGAAGCCGAAAATTTTTTGATTGAAAGGATTTTGTGTCACAAAAAGGACATATTCTAATATGTATTGCTTATTCAGAATAATTTCCCTGATGGCAGCCTAAATTACATGAGAACTCCAGGTTTTTCCAGGTTGAAAAAAAAAAATCCCTGATAATTCCAGGTTTTTCCAGGTAGTAGACAGCCTGTCTAAAAATATTTTTTAAACTTTTTTTGGAACTCCTTGTGACATTACAATAGGTAATACTGCTCGTATTACTGTATGCATTTTTTCACAGAAATTCCATCAGGAAATCCCCCAAAGATTCTTTTGAAGAGAGCTTAGCTTAGCTTAGACTGACTACACATATCAATGGTTGCTATTCCGTGATTGACCGAAGTCAATGAAAATGCACAAAGAATCAACTATAAGTTCAGCTGGGATTGGCCATAATCTTCTTCAGTGTGCATAATTCAGTGCCTCTATTTATACATGGTCAATGACGGCGCCGGCCACGTCCTTGCAGTCAGGTGGGATTGAGGGAAGGAATGTTAGTGTGTAATCTTTGCTATTTGGAGACCGTGTTTGCCTCTGCATCTCCACAAAGGTTACTGGGAGGGATGTTTGTTAATGGGAAGGATCGTTGGGTCACATGATTCACTTTGATAAGCGATTAGACCATGATAAATAATTATTTGTGAGATATAAACATGCTTATATGTAAATATAATATTTTCATTTGATATGAACAATAGGGTAAATGATGGCTTCGGCACCCTGAGGGTATTTTCGGCAGCACTCACTTATCGTCCTTGTTAAAATTTATCAACGGAACAAGAGTTACCTTCAATGTACTCAATATATTCCCTGAACTATAATCTTCCATGTAAACCTCATCTTTCACAAAAATATTATATAATATGGGTTTTATCATAGAATGAAATAAATGCTTACGAAATTATTGTCATTTGTGAGCTGCCGAATAAAACAACACAAGAACAGCTTAAGAAAAACTCACCACTTTGAAATGTCCAATTCTCCGCTCCAATACCAATTTGTCACAAAAGCTACGCACCGATCACTCATGCACTATTAAACTTTTGATTTGACTATAAAGCACTCGAAAATACTGAATTTTTATGCTTCAAATCACAAATTAAATTTAATGCACTTTGCTTTCCTCGGCAATCACTTTTCATTATGGGAATAGGTTGCCAGAGAACCATATTCAATTGCGGTGTGTTTTTTATTCACAATTTAAATTCATTTAAAAATCGAATACAACTAATTAATTCATTAAAATTAGGCAACAAAACATGCATGGGTAATAATTGAGCCTTTCAATACTTTCCTTATCAGAAGATTGTAGCGCATATACTTCAATATACTGAGAAACATATAAAATATACGTCTTTCGATAGGTTAACTATTTTGGCAACACTCCTGTTGTTCTACAGGCAATCAGAGGATGATGTATTTGTGCCAAATCATGAGTGAATTGATTTGCAAAGGGCCAATTCTGATTTTCTCATACACTGAGAATAATATGAACGTAAAAAAATGTATAAAAAGCCTGTAGAATTTTCAATTTTGCGTTACCTTTTAGCGTTATTTTTGCGTATAGACACTAGGGTGCGGCTTATTTTTCAAAAGCTCCTCAAAACCAAAAATTCGTGCGCCCTTATGAATTCAAATCATATAAGAAGAGAAACCTCAAAGTTTGAGCCAAAAAAAACATTAAGATTTAGGGGTGGCGCAAGCCGAGTGGTTAGAGTCCGCGGCTACAAAGCAAAGCCAGGCTGAAGGTGTCTGGGTTCGATTTTCGGTCGGTCCAGGATCTTTTCGTAATGGAAATTTCCTTGACTTCCCTGTCCCAGTGAGGACGTTAATGCCAAGAAGAAGAAGAAGAAGAAGAAGAAGAAGAAGAAGAAGAAGAAGAAGGGTGGCGCAAGCGTCTTGAAGGCGAATTTTCAAGTTATAAAAAATGGCCCTCAGTGAAGTCACCATAATCCGGTTATCACTAACCAATTCTAAAACCTTCAGCATCACTATTTTCAAAACCAAACTTATGAAAACCCTGTAAAACATCAAATCTGACTTAAATCGATACAATTTTGTTAGAAGTAATTTTCTCGAAATTTTTCTTCATTTTACCGAAACATTTATATTTGTTTGACCTTCATAAACACTCAACCGATTTCAAATATTTGTATGTACATGTTTTTGAAGCAAAAAATAGTTGTTTCATTACTGTTCATACAATACATTTTTAAAAAATGGTTTTGGTTTAGTTTTGTTACAAATACTACCCAAAACTTGATTTTTTAAAGAAAAAAATCGAATCTCTTTGAATTATTTAAGTTTTTTCGCTAAAAATTAAATTTTTCCTATAAAACTTGTGTTTATAAAGCCTTTTTTTTTAATTATGAGTTGAATAGTGCATATATTTTTTAACATGAGCAAAAATATTAATGTTTCAAAATTATTTAGAAATTGTTGACAAGTTTTTTTCAAAGGTTTAACAAATAAGGAAACCCAGTTTCAGCTTTAAAAATATTGTTTAACTGACAAAAACTTAAAAAAAACTGACGTTTTTCGTTAAAAACTCATGTTTTTTGCAGTTCCTGTTGAATAACTTGGTCAAAACATTTTTTAGTGAATTGTGGTGTATGAAAAGTTTGAAAACAATTAAGTAAGTTTCTAAAACATGCAAAAAGGTTTGGAATCGGTTGAGCGTTCATGAAGTCACGGTCAAACAAAGATATCCTTTAAGTAAAATGAGGAAACATTAGGAGTAAACTACATTTTATTGAAACTAGTTTTGATTTTACACAAATCTGACATTCTACGAAGCTTTCATAAATCCAATTTTCAAGACAGTGGTGCTAAAAGTTTCAAAATTGTTCAGAAATCACCGAAGCTATGGTGACTTCACTGAAGGCCACCCTTTATAACTTGAAAACCCACCTTCAAGACGCTTGCGCCCCTCTAAATCTTAATATTTTTGGCTCAAACCCTGAGGTTTCTCCTGACTTGAATTCATGAAAAAAAAAATTGTGTTTGAGCCGCAACGTTCGAGCCTACTCCTACGCAATAAGAACAAATCAAGAGAATCGTGTTCGACCATTCCCCCCTCCGGAACGGTCTTTGTAAGAAAAAAAATAAATTTTGTGTTTGAGCCTACTCCCCCTCCCCCTAGAGCGTTACGCAATTTGTGGACGGCGCCTTAGTCTGCACAAATTTAGTGGCGTTGTGTATTCAATTCGACTCTCTGCTATTTTATTTATAACTGCAATTTTGTTCTCAGTGTAGTCCGTATTTTTCTGCATTGGCCCTTTCAACGAGTCGAACATAATGAGTGACGTTTAATTTCAGGATTTGTCAACAAATACAAAATGTTACGAATACATTAACTAGTTTTTGCGCAGTTTTGGATTGCCGAAGTGAACATTTTTATTGCCGACAATAGTAATTGCATTGCCGATAAAAGAACAAGTGCCTCGTGACTTTGGTGAGGAAAAATAGAAGATTAAGAGAATAAAATAGTGTTTTGTGTATAATAATTAATGAATGAAGAGTGCTCAAGTGTAGTTCAGGTGTCTCCTGCTAATTGTTATGCTCTATTGTTGCGTAAAATTGCCCTCTTAAAAGCTCAGCTGCTTAGGCTGCCGACATTACGTAAGTTACCCTATCTATGCAGAGAACAATTATGCCGACACTTGAGGTGACGACCTTTCAAAGTTTGTTGAATAAAGTGAACCTTTTGGAAGTCTACACTTGAAGTGAGAAACCATTCGAACACGCAGCGAAAACATTTTTAATATCAACAAAAATCTGTATCATTTCAACCATTTTTCTGTATTATTTGCCGGCTTATAATATCCTTTCATTGTTTTAATAACTATAAGCAGTTCAGTTTAAAAATATTAATTGTTAAATTTGATAGCTGGGTCCAATGCGGTTCAACAAAATAAAATTTTGATTCAATATTTTTTTTCTTTCGAAATAACAATATTTTTGCTTTAAAATAAAACATAACATTTTCAAAATAAATCACACTTGGTTTTTAATTTGAAAATGTTTTTATAAGAAATAAATAAAGATTTTATTGATCCCAGATCTGCTCCCCCTCCACCCCGCTAAATTTTATTTTGCTCTTATTTTGAAATTAAGAAAAACGATCATAACTTCTAACACCGTATATTTTTAAATTCAGTGGGTGATACATTTTGTCGGATCTTGAGAGAAACGGTGTTTGGCTGTATTTTCGTATGATGGCTTGTGCCTCCGACGAGTTTTTCAGCAAATAGGTGGCCGTGCATGAATCCCACGTGACCCTTGGTTCAGAAGGTATTTTGCACCGAAGCAGAGCTGCTGCCACTTGCTGGAATTTTTTGGACTTTTGGTAGCCCCTAAAAATAGTTTTATGTCAACAAAAATAAATAAAGATTGAAAATGGCATAAGTACCTGCGCTGTTCTCCAAATATCCAATGGATGAATGAATTTGGTCCACTCCGCAAGCGACGGGGGTAGAATCAGCAGCTCGATTTCTTGCCGCTGAATCACTTTTAGCGTTTCAATCATGTAAGAATTAACTGCAATCACGAAAAAAGGCTGATGAGAATTGAAATTCTATAAAAGAATGGTTAAAACTTACCAAGAAGGGCTTCAATAATAGCTTCAGTAATTCTAAAACTGTTGAGCAATTCTATCAGCTCGACTTCCTTCACGGATATTTTTTTCCACATCGAGTTCTTCGATGAACTCTTCCGCGTCAGCCATTTTTTCTTACACTCCGTTTACAGCGCGAAATAAAATGGCGGGCCACACACTGCCTTACACACTGAGTTAAATTTTCGTTTCAAATAACAATAATAGTAACTGAAACAAATAACTCTATGATTTGAAATAAAGATTTTATTTTGTTGTTTCAACAAAAATCAAATTGAAAATGCTGCCAACAAATCCAACAATATTTTTATTTGTTTTGATAAAAGTCATTGCTGTTTCAGCACAATTTGTTGATTTACAACAAACTGAAAAAGCTTATTGAAAACAACAAGAATAATTATTGTTTTGAATCGTTGTTAGTTCTCTGCGTGAAGTTTTTTTTTTAATTACAAAAATAAAGGTAAAAAGAAGAAGGTGTTTTGAATAAAAAATTTCATATATTTTTGAAAAATCATATTTACGTCTCACCGTTGTAACGATTAAAGGTGCAGTCATACGATTAGAAACAGTAGCATGAAACGAGCTCACCAATTGATCCGTCATCCTTGAGCAGCAACAATCCTCTTTCGGCTTCACTCGTTTGCTCGGGTATATAAAAGCACTCAGAGAAAATAGGCGCGCAACCCGTGAGGGAAAGCAACTGACGACTGCTCGGGCTTTCTTGACGCACTGCCCAGGAGCAAGCGTCAACGTCGGAAGATCAAAAAGCACTAATCGAAAGTGGCACTTTTTCACTTTACTCGATCGACGCGCGACATGTTTGATCCTGCCCTCATCGCCGACCCCCGCAGGAGCAAGCGTCAAGGTCGGAAGATCAAACACAACTAAGTGATCGCGGTTTTTTTTTTCACTCTCACTCGACCGACGCGCGACATGTTTGATCCTGCCCTCCCCCCCAAAGATTCTTTTGAAGAGAGACGATTTACACCGTATTCAGCCAAAGGCTGTACATACTGAACATAACTAGCATTAGACAACGGACACATGGAACGACCAGTGGACCAGTGAAGAATTTTTCGTTTGACAAAAAGTTTTCTCCGTCTGGGGCGAGAATCAAACCCACACTCCGTAGCACAATACGCCTAACCGACTGACACCACTAACTGCACGGCTACGAAGGCCACAATAAGGCATTTACCAAGAAAATTCAAAGTTATCATAATTTTTTTCCGGTGATTCTTCCATTAATTTCTTTGTAAGATTCTAGTTTAGAACATTCTCAAACATACAACCAGAAACTTCTCCAGAAATGCCTCTAGGGATTTCTTGAGCTTTATTACAAAATTATCCTTCAGGATTTCGTTAAGCTTTCAACTAGAATTTTTCCTAATGTACCTTCAGGAGTTAATCCTGGTCAGTTTATTTTTGTTTGAGTGGCTTGAACGGCAAAGTTTAATTCTCCGTTTTTTGTTGGTGCTCTAGAGCGCCAATAATTTTCAACGAACTTGAGATAACCCAAATTAGACGAATACTTTGCTCTAGTTACTAGAACATGATTCCATAGTTATTAGCTCATATCAATATCTATCTAACTGTTTCAATGGTAAAACTATTAATAAACAAAAAAAAAAACAACTTAATTCGTAAAATTTGGCCTATTTGCAACAATTTTTATTCAAGCACTTTTTATAAAAAACGCTTTTTTCGTAATAGAAATAGTCGAAGAATAGTCGATCATAAAGAAAGAGTCGTAAATAAATTCAACAAAGCATCATCCCAGGAATCCATCAAAGATGTTATCAAGAATTAAACAAAAATTTCACTAAGTATACCTAAAAGATCTCGTCATTTAATCATTCATCAATGATCTTGCCATGGATTCATAAAAGATCTCACAAGAAATTCGTTGGGGATTGCTGGAAGAATATGCTGTAAATCTGAAAAAAAAATCAGGCATTTCATAAGAACTTTGTCATAGATCGAGGACTAGTCAAGCTAGTGATCCAAACAATGCTTCACCAAAAATCAGTATAACTCCAGGGATCCGCAAAACATTTGATTCTGTCGAAGATTTTAGAAATCTCTCAAACTTCTAAAAAAAAAAAAAATACCAAGCATTCATCAACGGCTAGAGATCTGCGAAGAACTCCGAAAAAAAATAGTGAAGTGTCTTTTTTACATTTCATTGAAAATCTTATAGGTATTGCACTAGTAATTTCAGTGATTTCCCAAAGATGTTTTGAGTAAGTGTTTACCATGAATATGAATGAAAATTTATGAAGCATATCACCAAGAAGTTTGACAATAATCTCAAGGTACAGTCACCCCACAGTTATGGATAGCACACAGATATGGATCAAAGTTGGATTAAAACGGGAATATCTCATTAGATAGAGTTGCAATTACACAGAACACATTTCACCAACGTGAACAATAAACCTGTACAGCATCGCAATCAATAGGGTAAACAGGTATAATACGCCCCACTTAAGGAAAAACCGCTCTATCGCAGTAGCAAATGCATTATTTCTATCGTTTTTTATGTCAAGGTGTTGTGTTGTAAGTTGGTCACGCTCTGCATGTAACTTTCTCTTGCCAGGTAGCTTCTAACAAGAGTACAAGATGTTTTTTGTAAACGCTCTTAATGTTGACGTTTCAAAACAAACCGGGTAATATGCCCCTCCCACAGAAAAACGATCCACAGCATTGTACAAATGGTCCAATAGAAATTCCACCACTTGCTAAGCTTAAAAGGGTCCATTAGCACTCGTCTTCCGGTAAAAGTTTTTGTAAAAAGTAGAATAGTAAAGGAAGGGCTTCATTTACAACGAGGCTTGCTTATCGGTTTAGAAATTTTACGCCAAAAAGCTGATTTTAGATATTTTTGAAATATCTATTGGTTTTTCATACTTCTCAAAGATCTAATATGTACTATATCATTTTTTGTGGATATTTAAGATATGTAATCAAATTTACGTGTTAAATAAGACTCGATCCGTTTAAAATGAAGTGTGGCGTATTGCCCGTTTGGGGCGCATTATCCCGATTTACCCTAATAATAAGCTTAAGCATATTTTTTTCCGTCTGTGGGAAATAAAATTTTAACCGTATTCCCAGAAGTGTTGATTCATAACTGTGGGGCATTGGAAACCATGCCACAGTTATGAATCAAAGATAAGACGATTCCGAAATAAACGCCAAAACGTATGCTTTCGCTAACACACCATTCGTTTACCGCACAGATAAATTGCTGTTATAGTGTTCTGATCCATAATATTAGTCGATTTGATCCATAATAAGGATCCTCCTCTGCTACTGATCCACATCTGTGGGATGGACAACGTTTGAAATTTCTATAGAAAATGGCCCTTTTACGTAAATCAAATTTTCAGGTGTATTCTCGAAAACAACTATATTCTCCACTGCCTGGAAGGTGATTTTATTTTCTACAACGTCACGATGTTTTTTAATCATGTATTGTACTGCAAAAATGACCATTAGTTGAGCCACAACTGTGGGGTAACTGTAGTTTTAATCTGCTCAAAATATTGCCGTAATAAATCTACAAGACATCTCACTCTGACAGGAATCGTCTGAAAAAAAAACAAAAATTGATAACTCTCTAGCAACTTTTTACATTAGCCATAATGCAAAATGCGAGTTGTCAAGCAGGCCTTCTGAAAAAAAAAAAACAAGTTCCGCTCATAATGCTTATAAAACAATAAACCTGTACTGACGTGAATCGCAAGTCAGTCCCGTCTGTAAAAAGTAGGCATTGAGAAACTGGGCTGTGAAGTTTCCAAACTCGTTTTCCATACGAATATTCTAAAAATTCCAGAGGATTGCAACATGTTCCAATCTTAATGAAACTCTCACAACTTGCTTTTTACTATGATATCTTTCCGAGAAAAATAAAAACATGATCGAAACACGGTTCATTTTTGTGTTACACGGTGCGGAAATCTGTAGTGGGACTGACATGCTCAAGTAACCATTAGCACTAATAATAAGCCCTTAACCAGCATCATAGATGCGTACATACATTATAATAGCACCTCAAATGCTTACACACCTTATAACAGCACTTACGCTGCCTAAAAACCCTATTACAGCATCATTAATGCTTCTAAGCCTGATGCATACAGGCATTAAATAAGCACTATATTGGCTCTATATTCGCATACAGGGCCTGCTTAAATGCCATCCAGTATTTTGACAGATATACCACGTGCTTTGTGTTTACATGTAGTGGTGAGAGGGAGTCAAACATAAGTCTTCTCACTACTACAATTGCAGGTTTTATGACGGGGAAAAGTAGTGGTTTAAATTGGTCACTTTTCTTTCCAATACTATTCATCTTATGTGGGCGAAGGAGCAAAGGAGCAGAACTTCAACAATTCAACAATACAGGTGTCGCAGGTTCGAGACGCAAAATTAGGAATTTCTTCGTCATAAAACAAGGATCAATATGTGGCAATTTCAAGTCCTCAAAAGGATGAAAACAACCAAAATGAATAAGTCTGATACGGAGAAGTACTATCTCAATCATTTTATTACATTTTGCATACTATTCAAGGTTTCCGTTTTCATTCATTTATTTATTTACCTCGTGTACCAGCTGCTTGGCCGCATACGCAAAATCTCTCTGGCTGCGTACGCGAAAGCACAAAATATTCGCCCGAAAAACCTGGCGAAAACAACTGACGTTTCTCACGTGGTCTTATATCAGCACTAGTGATGCCGAGAAGCACGGTTATATCTTCGCATTATAATGGCACGCTATTTCGCTTTTTCTGGCATTATAATAGCATTATATGCGTATATAAAACTGACAAGCATCAAATGATTACCCTATATGCGCATATAATGCTGTTACCGTGCCGCATTATCGTGCTTACTGGTTACTTGGGTGCGGTTACTTTTCATTATGGGACAATTTGACTTGCTGTTTTTTCCTAATTTTTCCGAACAAATAATATAATCTCATAAGTGCAGCTGAAAGAGCATTGGAAGATTTGTTGAAAACTGAGCTCAACTCAATTTTGACGAAAATGCAGATGGGACTGACTTGCGATTAACGGCAGTGTATGTCTTGTTTATAAAACATATTTTTCCCGGTATATTTTATAATTTCCCGTATTTTTTCCCGGTCAATTGGAATTCCCGTGTTTTTCCGCTTTTCCCGGATTTCCCGGATGGATGGTCATCCTGTTTCTAAGATATATCTTTAAGGATTCCATTCAACTAAAAATTATTATTACAGTGAAACCTCCATGAGTCGATATTGAAGGGACCATCGACTCATGGAAATATCGAGTCATGGAACAGCAATTCTTTAGAAAGCTGCTTCTAGGGACCATCATAGTAACCATGAAATTATGTTTTTAGTATGGTTCCATGAGTCGATATCGAGTCATGGAACATCGACTCATGGAGGTATCACTGTATTAAAGAACTAGTGGTCCCGGCAAACTTCGTCTTGCCATCAAGAAGGCTGCTGAACAACGCAAGGGATCGTCCCATACAAAATGACAGTTCCGTTCATGCTCGTTTTTCCGACCAGGCTTGATAATTCTCCTCAACATCATCAGAGTTCGGTGACATACTCTAGAGCAGCGTGCTGCCAGTGCCTCTTGGCGAGGGAGCCAAAAAATGCTAAGCAGCGAGGCAACGAAAAATGAGCGAGGAAGATGCAGCACAAAAAAAGCCGAGTTGAATTCCATCAAAAAAGGGTGCTCTCACAACTCCCCGAGGACTGTCTGTTCGGGTGGCAGACTCGAGAGTTCGTTTGAAGTGTGAGTGATGGTGAGCATCGCAACGAGAGAGAGAGAGAGTGTCTGAAAAAATCCTCGCATTTTTCTGCACTCTCACTCGAATCGCATGAGGATCTGTGTTGAAAATTTTGAGTTTATTTTTTTCTCCTCAGAAAAACGGCAAAATCGCCTCCTCTTTGCATCGCAGAGGAGTTTCTATCAAGCCTGTTTCCGACTTTCCCGGTGAATATCCTGGGATTTTTATACACGCAAACACGTTGGAGCCCTTGATGAATAGAATAGAAAAATAATCATTCAAATCCGTTAACCCGTTAGAAAGCCATTTCGTGACATACAAACACCATTCCATTTTTATTTATATACTAGCGGTCCCGGCAAACTTCGTCTTGCCATCAAGTAGGCTGTTGAATACGCTATAGATCGTCCCATACAAAATGACAGTTTCGTCCACTCTCGTTTTTCCGACTTTTCCGGTGAATATTCTGGGATTTTTATACACACAAACACGTCGGAACCTCTGACGAACAAAACGGAGAAATAATCGTTTAAATCCGTTAACCCGTTCGTAAGCCATTTCGTGACATACAAACACCATTCCATTTTTATTTATATAGATATTTTTATATATACAGTGAAACCTCCATGAGTCGATATTGAAGGGACCATCGACTCATGGAAATATCGAGTCATGGAACAGCAATTCTTTGGAAAGCTGCTTCTGGGGACCATCATAGTAACCATGAAATTATGTTTTTAGTATGGTTCCATGAGTCGATATCGAGTCATGGAACATCGACTCATGGAGGTATCACTGTAAGATAGATTTGTGTGTGTGTGTGTGTGTGTGTGTATACAATCCACCTCCCACTGACCGGCAGTGCTTTTATGGAAGAAAATTGTATGCATGTATTTATTGATACCCTTCGATATCTTTATATCTGCAGACAATTTTAGCCCGGGAGATGAAAGGTGATAGCTCTACTGAAATTCCAACGACCCATTTCAAGAATGGCAGTAAATACACACACATTCTGAGGTCATTTTCATTTACAGTAAGCCCCGCATAAAAACACCCAGATATCAAATGGATATATGAAATGTTTTTACACTTCCCGAATCGAAAATTAAATTTTCGATCCTGGCACGTATTTAGTTGCAAGTGGTAATTGGTAAGTAAATAATAATAAAGAACGATTTTACCTGGATGTAAGGCTGTTTTTTTCCGTCGCCACACCGAGCTCACCGCAAAATACTATACACTTTTTCACTGCACTACGCGCATAACATGATCGCTTCACCCGCTCCAGCAGGAGCAAGCGTCACGGTCAAAGGATCACACACTACTAAATTAGATCGCGGATCACGCCACTTTTCTCCCCCCACCACTGCACTGCGCGCGTAACAAGTTTTATCCTGTCTGACCGCTTCACCCGCCCCCGCAGGAGCAAGCGTCACGGTCAAAGGATCACACACTACTAAATTAGATCGCGGATCACGCCACTTTTCTCCCCCCACCACTGCACTGCGCGCGTAACAAGTTTTATCCTGTCTGACCGCTTCACCCGCCCCCGCAGGAGAAAGCGTCACGGTCAAAGGATCGTATCACTGTAAGATAGATTTACCCTTGAATAAAAAACCAGGCACCTAATATTGAATAAAAATTTCTCAGAAAACTCCAGGTTCAGGTAATTACTCGAGGTTTTATTCAAGTGTTCTTTCACAGGATTCCCAAGGAATTCGTCCAAGTTTTTTGTTTGGGAAAATCTTCTACCCTGCTTTAAAATTTACGCTTGAGACTTGTCAAAGAATTCAATCGGTAATATCTCCAAAAGTTTCAGAAATTACCCAAGAATTTTTTCAAGGGGAATTATAAAATTCTCTCTAAAATTTCGATCGAAAATTCTTAAATATTTCGAAATTTGTGTATTGATACCTTGAGATTACGTTCAAATTGTCATGTTCAGCCGTAAATTAAGAAGTCCTAAAAAAATGTTCAGAAACTTTTTCAGGAACTTCTCTAAGAAATTATCAATGACAATTTTCATGAATTATTTTAGTTTTTTTTCTATAGGAAGTACTGATGAAACTTCTAGTGCAGTACATGATAAATTTTTGTCAAAGAGAACTTGGATCTTCTGAAAGAATTCTCAAAACATCTCGGGCGGAAATTTCGGATAAGTTTAGGTGGGAATATAATTGGTGGGATTACAGAAATAATTGCTCTAAAACATGTGAAAATTATGTATATAATTTACTTGAGCAATCTTTCGAAGATACTGTAAGAGTAATCCCTGGAAAAAAAATCCTGAAGAAACTTTACGAGAAATTGAGTGAAGAATTAAGGAACTCTTCTCTCGATAGATTTCAAGGATTTCTGGAGGAATTCATAGAGTAACTCTTGGAAGAATCCATTGATAAGTTTATGAAGGATTACATATGAAAATGACTGGAAGAATAATCGAAAACATCGCCATAGATTCCAGGAGAAATTGTTGTACGTTTTTCTCAAAGAATTCCTACATTTCTTTAACTCTAGAGAATGTTTTTTTAGTGTATTTATCGGAAAAGATTCCCGCAGGAATATTTGAAAAATATCTCAGAATAACTTAAAACATCGTTAAGAAAATTACTGAAAGAATCTCTGAACACAATTTTCTTCTTCTAGGCATCAAGTCCCACTGGGACAGAAGCTGCTGATCAGCTTAGTGTTCTATGAGCACTTCCACAGTTATTGACTGAGAACTTTCTATGCCGAAGTTGCTATGTTTCACATTCGTATATCATACTTCGGGCAGAATGCCTAGGAAAATCAAAAAAATCAATTATTCTGAAGGAAATATAGGGAGAATAGCTGAAAGTATCACCGTTGAAGTACTAATTACCAGGAACAAATAATGTGGGAATTGATGTAAGCAATTATTATGAACTATTTACTAGAGGAATTTGAGGACAAATTTCTAAGAAAAATGAAATAAAATAGACTCGCAGGAATGTAGGGCCTAAAGAATTTTCATAAAAATTATCTGCAAAAAAAGGAAAAAATAGATTATAGAAACAATTAAGCTTTTAAAAGAGCGTCCTATTAAAAATAGTGACTTTTCAGATATTTGTTCCAGAACAGTTGCCAAGTCTCTATATAACAGTGGTTCTCAACTTTTATGCAGCTGTTCTTGAAGTTCTACAAACATCTCGCGGACCCTTAAAATGGATGATCTCGAAATGAAAATTTATAGAAGCCTTCCAAAGATCTCATCTCATGAATAAGCAGATGCCTTTGGCAAGCACACCCAAAAATCACGACTGTAATATATTAAAAATAGCATTGAAACTAAGAAATTCGCATAAATTCTTAAGTGGTACATTTTTGACTGGTGTATGAAAGTTGGCTTCTTCCCTTCCGTTACTTAAGTCAGCAATTTGAGACTAACCCCTTACTCTCACACAAGATTGATAAGCTGAGGAATAGGAAGGTTTGAGTAAGTGATCACCTGCAAAAATTATCTAGAGTCCACTAAATTTACTAAGAATCTAGCCAAAAGTTTACTGAACATCTTTCTCAAAGTTCAATAATAAACTTCTGAGAAAGATCTTGCCAAAATCTACAGAAAATCAGGTAGTTGAGATGCAATATAAGTTCTTGTTGGCTTGTGAAAAATATTCACAATAGTACAATAAAGATCTGTTCGACATCCAATCATTTCATTGTGTACATCAAAATTGAATTGAATTGTAGTCTACTTTTTAATATTTGAAATATAACAAATTTGAACCCCGCTACTAAATTGCTCTATGCAAATCAACTGATGTAGAGTTTCCTTGCGATTATTTATCAATCATGAAAAATTACACATTTACAATGGCTTCACGGACGTCCTGAGAAGTTGTCACGGCCCCCTAAGAGTCCGCGGACAACTGGTTGAGATATCCTGCTACCAGCTCTGGAAAATGTAATTTAATTCCGCAGCTTAAACAAATATCGATCACGTGTTCAGTTTCCAATAGCTCTATTTGCTCCCAATCCCTTGAACTCTTTATCCCCAGTGGCCCACATTGTGCCCATATCTCTTGGGTACCGTTACTGTGTCAATTAATTACTTTTTTCTCTCCGCACCTGACGGACCTCATCCATGCTGCAGATAGTAATAATAAAGCTAACCGGAGTAATATCTTCATTCCCCCCTCTCTTTTTCTTCTAGGTCGACTGCCCGTTCATCGTGTGCATGACGTATGCATTTCACACCCCCGACAAGCTGTGCTTCATCCTGGATCTGATGAACGGAGGCGATCTGCACTACCACCTCTCCCAGCATGGCGTATTTAATGAGTCCGATATGAAGTTTTATGCAGCGGAAGTAAGTTGACTTTACTCATCATCAACTAAACTGTGTCTCTCTCAGCAGCAGCAGCAGCAGCGGTGGGCGCTATTGTCCTTAATGACATTATTTCATACCAAGTTGGGTTCGGTTCTGC
The DNA here is from genome assembly GCF_002204515.2 of Aedes aegypti. Classification (NCBI taxonomy): domain Eukaryota; kingdom Metazoa; phylum Arthropoda; class Insecta; order Diptera; family Culicidae; genus Aedes; species Aedes aegypti. The sequence continues at coordinate 128,600 of NW_018736247.1, read as the reverse complement.
AGTGGCGCGGCAGTCATTTTCCCGCCCTATCTTGCATTATCGTCGGTCGGTTGCAACCATGTGCTTGCCAAGGGTGGGTGGGTTTGCCTGCGCTATCGTACCACTAAGTAGGATGAAGTTGACAGAGTGAGTGACTGACATTTGCAGTTGAGCATCCAAGCAAGCAAGTGGGAGACATTTAACATTAGCTGCTGGGGCTCGCAGTTGGAAGTTGCTCCACTAGTTTTTCGCCTACTTTGATCCGACGACGGTGGGTTCCGTTTTGCTCCTGTCAAAGGAGCAAAAACTTGGTCGCTGGTGCTGGTTTATGATTACTCGTTAGCTACCCACCAAAATGACTGCCACACTGTAGTAGACAATGCAAATAATGGTGTGTAGGCAGACGCTTCTAGTGTCTTGTTGAAATTTCCTATGAAAGTTTGTCGTTATGGTTTATTAAACCTAGTGGAGAATGTCATAGTTGCAGTTTTTTTGTTATATTATCCAAATAAGTTCAAATATTCTCAAATCATTTTCCTCAAAATCAGTACTTCAATGATCTCCATCAGTTTATGTTACCGATTTTTTTTTATGAAATAATATTGAACATTTCGTAAATTTATGCTTAAATATTAAAATCCAAAAATAACACTTTGGGGCGAAATTGATCATAAAAGATTTCAGAATAAAACATTTCCCTACCCATTGAATATGTCAAAATTTTAACATTCATACTATTTGATCATTTTATTGCAAAAATAAACTTTTTAAATCAGCATTACACGTCTAAAAGTAGACAATTTGAAAAGAGCTCATTTTTCGAGAAAAAAAACCGAGGTTAAGAACGAAAAACTATACTTGTTATTCTGTTTGATTTCAAAAATGAGTTCAGCAGTTCACACTTCAGCTTATACGGCATTGCAAATACACAAAGTTTGTATAAAGGCTTAGTGGATTGCTTAGTACTCACTTATCCTACAGTAAATATTTCTATGCAAAACTGACTTTATTAATAATAAAATACAGTCAACTCTCCCTCACAAGATATTGCGTATCTCGAAATCGAGTTGGAGAACCATAGTAAAAGATGCTTTTCATGGCTACCTCGAAGGTACCTTAAATCGCAATTGTACTGCAGTAGCGTAGCTAGGGGGTGCGGTGGGTGCGGTCCGCACCGGGCCCCGAGCTCTTGGGGGCCCCAAAATCGCAGGGCGGATTTCTCATAACATTAAAATTTCGACATAGCTTTGTGCTATGCATCTTCCCGCACAGTTAATTACATTTCATTTAAAACACACACTCAGTAAGCACTCATCGATGCCTGTTTCCAAAACGAAACACTGCACATGTTAAGAACGGTCAGTGCTGCGTGTGCGGTACGAGTATTCTGACCCACATGTTTTGCTGACTCGTATTACGGGCGTAGTTGCCCCGCAGTGCAGGGTACAAGCAAAGCGTCAAATAACCAAATAATGGTATCGATGGGTTCATACCCAAAAGTGAATTATCATCAACATTATGTCCCAGGCGTCTTCGCTCTCTTTCCTACATATACAATTATAGAAGATGTTTGTAAATTATCGAAACTTGGTAAGCTATAAAAACCTTTGCACTTCAGAAATACAGACAGTCTTGTTCCAACCAGAGACCCACTTTTATTCGAAGTGATTTTCGACTGTTTTCAGTCGAGAACACCACTGACCGAAGAAAAATCCTTAGGGCGATTCTAGGCCAATGATGGCTCTAGAAACCGCCAGGAACTCTGAGTTTGGATCGTGCGCGAAAGTACACCGTATCTACGAAACATCATGCATCGTAAGTTTCGGCATGTAATAGCTTGTAGGAAACTGACAATCTGTAAGATACCAAAAATTTAATGAGCGTGGCAAATGTAAGTTTCGGAGGAGTTTAGGTTCAGCGTTATACAGGGGCCCCTTGATTATCCCTTTTTTTTATATTTCAGAGTAGGTCGAGGGGCCCGGGGGACCGTGGCTTTGGGCCCACACAGCTTGGGGGCCTTCACAAATATTGGTTGAAGCGATTATACTTTATAACCGCTTCGGTTTTAGCACTCCCACCACTAGAACTCGACCGATTAATTAAGAGAACTACTGATAACTAACTATCGAATTATAACCCGCCGTAAGCCAAGCTTCCGATCACTTACCCAATAAGGAGTAAACTGCCTCTCTTTCCACTATGCTGATCAAACTCAGCTCCATCTGTTAGGGTGGTCTGTTACAACACCCCCCTCCAGCGATCACTAGGAATGGCACATTCTGCAGTTTCGCGGTTTCATTTTTTTTTTGCCACTCCTAGTCTGATAAATTTTTCTTTACTGAGGTGGCCCACTTGGGCCGAAGTACGGCTTCAGTGAGCTAACATGAAACCGTCCTCTTTCCTTTCCATGGTGTGGATGGGTTAAGATATATACGTCGTCCTGGCAAATCTTTTCAACTTTATATGGTCCCTCGTAGATCATGAAAAACTTTTTAATCTCTCCTTCCGATTCAGAAGACATCGGATTGGCTCGAAGAAGTACCAGTTCACCAACGCGAAACACCTTTGTTCGGGGTGGCGCCTTACTATTTCGAGCATTGGCTTTTCTTCTCATAGTTGCTCTTACGGCTTCCAAATTTACGCACGCAGCATCCCCGGATGGGTATTTAATGAGGTTTCGAAGAGTATCTGTAGGCTTCACTCCAAACTGCAGCTCATACGGCGAACAATTTGTTGATTCGTGGCATACCGTGTTCAGCAATTCGGCAAAATTTCCTATCTTGTTGGCCCATGTTTTGTGGTTTTCCTGGCAGTAAGTGCGGCACAAGCGTGAAATCTCTCGCATAACTCTTTCGACCGGGTTGGCTTGTGGGTGACGTACGCAAGTGTGAATCAGTCTTATTCCTTGAAGTTCACAGTTTGCTGCCCAAACTTTCGACGTAAACTGGGTGCCCTGATCACAAAGTAGTGCTTCTGGTTTCCCATGGTCTTTGATATATTTCTCAATATGCCGCCACAGTACAGGGGCTGTGGGTTTTCTGATGCTACAAAGCGTTACAAACTTGGTGAAAACATCCAAAATAACAAAGATGTGTCCCACGCCTGCGGTGCCGATGGGAAGTGGACCATATAGATCCACTGAAATGATTTGGTTCTTTTCTCGTGGAAGGATACTCCGACATTTGCCTACCAGTTTGAAATTCTGGTTTTTGGCAAGCTGGCAAACCAAACATTGCTTGATGAAGTTTTTAATATCCTTACGCATTCCTCTCCAATAAACTGATCGTTTGATGGAATTTGTGGTTTTATAGACGCCGAAATGACCCTTCTCCTCATGGTAGACTTTGAGCAAGTTCGGAATCAATGCTTTTGGTAACCAGATTCGCCAATCTCCATCTTTAATGGTGCGCATGAATAGTATTTTATCCCCCATTTTGTACCGGTTCTTTCCTTTCGTTACCACGTCGGTATTGGAAAAGCTTTGCTTGATTTTCTTAATCTGTAGATCCTGATCTTGAAGTTCTTCCAGATCTTTCATGGAGGCACGCAACTCTCGTTCGGATGCTGACAGTCGGGCTATCGTGAATAATGATTCGTCATCTTTTACTTCCTGGCTTCGCGTACCCGGAGGATACCGTGAAAGCACGTCTGCGATGGTGTTGGTTGAACCCTTGACATGCTCGATCTCAAAGTCGTATTGTTGCAAAAATAGTATCCAGCGAGTCAACCGTCCGTTGAGCAACTTACATTGTTTTAGAAAAATAAGCGCCTTATGATCAGTCATTATTTTAATTGGCCGCCCTAAAAGATATTGTCGCCATTTATCTAGCGCCCAAATAATAGCCAGCGCTTCCAATTCCGTAACGGTGTAATTTGCTTCAGCGGGTTTGAGGGCCCGACTGGCATAAGAAATAATTCGATTATTATCAAACTCATCCTTCTGCAACAAAACAGCTCCTATGCCTCTAATAGAACTGTCTGTTTGTACAACAAACTGTTGATTGAAGTTCGGATGGTTCAACATGGTATGTTCGAGGAACAAATCTTTCAACTCCAGGAATGCTCGGGCTTGGCTTGTACCCCAACTCCATGTTCGATGATTTTGGAGCAGGTCGTAAAGGGGTCTGGCTTTCATAGCGAAATTGGGAACAAAACGTGCAACGTAACTGGCTAGTCCCATGAAGCTGCGTAGATCTTGTACAGATGTTGGAGTTGGGAAATTTCGTATCGCTGCTGTTTTAGCGGGATCAATAGAAATACCATTCTGTCCTATTATATGCCCCAAAAAATCCACTTGCTCTTGGAAAAAAGTGGATTTAGATATGCTAACTTTGAGGCCAGCATCTCTAAGTCGCAAAAAGAGACGGCGTAGATGAGTTATGTGCTCCGAAAAAGTAGCCGAATGTACCATCAAATCATCTATGTACTTTTCTACGAACTCCAATATCTCAGGACCAAGGATGAGGTCCATCGCTCTAGAAAAGCTGGCGACTGCCGTGTTCAACCCAAATGGTAAGACGTTGAAAACGTATGTTTTTGAATTATGCATGAATCCAGTATATTTCCGATGCTCATGTTTTATAGGAATTTGCCAGTAAGAGGCGGTCAAATCGATTGTGGAAAAGTACTTAGAGCCATGGAATTTTTGCAAAATCTCCTGTATATTGGGTGGCTTTTCATGGTCTTTGACTAGCACCTTGTTAAGTCTGCGCGCATCTAGGCACACTCTGACATCTCCGTTTTTCTTAACGGTGGTAACAAGAGGATTCACATAGGCCGTTGCGCTACGGGAAATCACACCCCACTGCTCCATTAGATGCAATTTCTCATCGACCTTGCTGACCCGGGAGAAAGGAATAGGATACTGTTTCTGGTTGAAAGGCGTGTCATCTTCCACCAAAATTTCGTGGCAGTACTCGCTGGTCAGACCAGGTTTCTGATCTGAAAATATATCCTCAAACTCCTTCTGTAGCTCTTTCCAGGCCTGCCTTTCTTCTTCAGTGAGTACCAAGGAGCTGATCTGAGCGGCATCTTGCTCCAATTGTCTATCCTCCTCACCATCAAAGTTTATCATGGTTTCACATAATACAACATGTTCAATACAGCGCGATCTCTTACCACCTACACTGAAGTCCACCCACAGCTCGACGTTATTATGTAATAACCGAATCTTCATCTTCATCTTCTTTTCATCTTGGGGTATCCAAACAGCATAGTTATCTTGAAAATCCTCTCCTAGGATCATGGAGTTGATCAACTCTCGAACGACGACAAAAAGAACGTCAAACGTACGTTGGCCAATACTTATTTCCAACAAGACTTGCAAATTGACGTTTTTGCTTTTCTTCCCAAATGATCCGCGTAAAGAGATAGTTTTCATTGGCAACTCTGGCATAGTAATATTAGCCTTCTTCAATTGATCGTATAGATCGATCGAGATGCAAGATAACTCGCATCCGCTGTCAACGAGTGCATTAAATTGCATACCCTCCAGGTCTACAGTAATGTAGGAGGATCGTTTGAATTTCCTGTTTTCTTTGACTTTTGTGTCACTTTCTGATTCTAGAAGTTCTTCACGACCGACAAACACTGTTAATACTGCAGGGTCTATTCCTTCGACAGACGCCTCCTCTTCCACCATAGCCATTCTTACGTTGTTGGTACCAGCGATCCCACCTACATTCAGATTAGGCGCTCCTCTCGAGCTTCTTACGGAGGGAGCTTCTCGATTTCGCCAGTTTGGTTGATTAAAATTTTCTCTCGCAAGCCCATTGTTGTATCGTAACGATCCATTGATGAATCGATCCTCTGATTGCAGAATGTTGTAGCCAGACCCAATATCCATACATGATCCCAACAAATGCTGAACATTTCGCGGAAAGTGTCGTGATAAATGTTGGATAAGTTCCCTTTCTGTAGGTGGCGGTGTTAAATATCGAGCCTTAGCCACAATTCCCAAAAAGTATTCTGCCATTCGCGATCCATTCCTTTGTACATAATTTCCTCGGGTAATTTCCTCGGAAACCTGACGCTGCGCCGTTTGTCCCCAAAAATTTTCTTTGAAATGGTGTACGAACGTGGTGTAATCTCGGAACAAGTACTCAAATCCTCGTGCCCAAACCTTAGCTTCTCCGGTTAGACAAGATAACACTACAGGAAGCTTTTCTAGTTCAACTAATCCTTGGTGGTAACAGAAGCGATCGAATTCTGTGAGAAATTCTATTGGATGGCGGTCGTCATTTTCACCACGAAAGGTAGGTCTCGGAAAAAGTCCAATCCGGGAGGTTTGTCCTTCATTGAGAGAGGTGGGGGCCATACCGCCGGTCCCGGTATTGTGTGTTGACCCGATTCCGTGAGGGCCCTGCATTGGTTGAAAAAAACTTGGTTGCAATCCATTATCTCCTGTTGGTACGCTACCACCTGGCCATCCTGCATTTAGAGCATGTCCGCTAGTTGAAAATCCAGTCGCAAGCCTTGCAAATCTACTAGCGGGAGCTCCGATCGGATGATATATAGCATACGTTGGATCTCCAAAAGCTGTACTGTAAGCCTGAGGTAGTCTTGGTGGTACAGTAGCGGTAAAGTTTGGTGCCGTAAATCTCATAAAATTTTCTGGTTCCGGCGGGTTGTTGACAAACGTTGGTGCTGCGTGAAGTATTGTTGGATCGCATCTTCCTTCTGAATGCATTGCCGCTGACGATGGTCTTTCGTTGCGTGGTCCTAACGCTGGTTGCTCACTAGGTCCAGGTCTACTGTCAACTACATTTCTTTCCAGAGCCTCAATACGACGGTTTAATGTTCTAATCATATCAACCAACACATTTTGGCTCTCTATGTTTCTCTCCAAAAGCTCCGCAGTATTATTTTCTGATCCTCCAGATATTCCTTGCCCACGTGCCTCTGATATTTCAGCCGCTTCGGGAATTGACGCAACACTCGGTTCCGCCTGCTGTGGAGCTCGATCGTCCCCATCAGGCAAATTATTATTTGCTTGCTGTCGGGGTTGTCCAACATGGTAATTTCCATCATTCTCGCCCACTTGCACTGTGGATCGAGGCGTTGAAGCAAATTGCACTCTATGAATCCGCGGCATCATGGGTTGACTTGTTGGAAAGCTCAACCACGAATAATCGTTATTTACCCCTTCCATCTGTGTATCTCTACGATATTCTGATGCAACACTATCACTAACTTAAATTTCCTAATATTCTCTTCCAAACGATAACTATTTTCAACTCATCTCATAGGCCACTAACACCGACATTTGAAAAGCACTCCAGCACATGCTGCTGTTTCACTCATCGCTTCTGAATATCTCCACCCGAACAATCTCACTTTCTCACCACCTCGCCGAACTGTTTTAGATGTGACCACTCCTTGCTATTCACTTGGACCCATCCACGTTCTCCCTTATCTCACATGGATATCGTTTATATTAGCCACCGCGAACAATGGATTGCTAGCGTCGTCGTCGCGTCTTAACCGAGAATTTTTTTTTAGATATATTTCGGGATGGCTTCTGATCCCGGTTGAGCCCCCAGATGAAGCGATTATACTTTATAACCGCTTCGGTTTTAGCACTCCCACCACTAGAACTCGACCGATTAATTAAGAGAACTACTGATAACTAACTATCGAATTATAACCCGCCGTAAGCCAAGCTTCCGATCACTTACCCAATAAGGAGTAAACTGCCTCTCTTTCCACTATGCTGATCAAACTCAGCTCCATCTGTTAGGGTGGTCTGTTACATGGTTTAGTAAGTTATTTTCCTTGATGTTGTTCAATCGATTGTACTCATGTGAAAACTGAGCCTTTGAAATGAATTTTGTAAAATGGTAAGCCAAATATTTTGATTTTTATTAAACTATTTAGACTGATGCAAATACTAATTTTCTTTTAGTCCAAGACCACTTGGGAGGTCTAAGGGATGAGAAATTAATCAGCGTACGAACTGGGGCGCAAACAAATAAAATACAAAAAAAAACTAATTTCAACAAATTTCATTTTATTTTATTTTTTCTGAAAAGTGACAGAGCAATACGCCTTTTATGTTTTAAGGTTGTCCTTGGGGTCGTTGTTCCATGGGGTCGTTTGAAATTAAAATTATTAACGTTTTGAGTTGAACAGAACATTTTATCTTTTTTGGTCTTGTCTTCAAAATTTTCGATTTTTTTAAGTACTTGGTGGTAAAAGAAAAAACAATTTTCAGCCTTATCTCAAAATCAATCCTTTAGAAATTACAACAGGTATTTCTCCAGCGTTTCTGCTATAATGTATACCAATGACTTGTTGAAATTGTTTTATGAAGTATTTTGATTATTCTTCGACGAGTTACACTGAACAATCCCCTATGACTGCTCCATGAAATTTATTGTTAATCGAAATTCCTTCAGGTATTATTTTTTGAATCATTCTAAAACACCTACCAAAAATTATCAAAATTTGTTCGCGGGTGACCTTTAATAATTCATAAGGATATTTCTTTAAAAAAATTTCCCGGTAATTTATTCGAAATTTTGCCATGAGTTTAAAAACTTTAATTTTTGTTGAACGATACGAGAGATTTCGTTAACAAAACGAGAAAGTTATTTCAAGAATTCGTTGAGGAATTCTTTCAGGAATGTTTGCAGAAATTTTTACTGGATTTCTTCAGAATCAACGTTAGCCTCAAACCAGGGAACAAGTGCTTTCACGTAGAAACTCTACAGAATGTTCTGAGCAATGTAGTCAGGATTTTTTCCATTAATTTCTAAAGAATTGCTTTGCCCTTAAAACCACTATGATAAAGCTAGTAATAGTCTATCTGGCGTTCCTATATGGACGTCAAATCATCACGGGACTTAATAAAATGCCACGGAGATTCCAAATACGTCAATTTTATTTCTTTTCAAAGGATTCTTCAAGACTGCCTACAGCAATCATTCTAGGAATATATCAGGGTTTCAACCAAGAATTTCATTGAGCAGACCTTTGAGCATGATCCCCAGAAAGCCATTGAAGGGATTTCTTGGCGTACCTTTGGCCAATCTCGTGGTTTTCCCAAATATTTCTTTTCAAATAACTCCAAGGATCCTTCTACGAATTATTTTACTTATTTCAAATATACCCCTTGAGATTTATCTGAGATTTTTTTCTGGTATTGATCTTATAAATTTGCGAGAATTCCTTAGATAATTGGAATTTTTTGGGACTCGTACTTCATTTTTTTTTTTCAGTGAGCCCTTCTTGTATTCTTTTATTACTACAACTAGTTATCCAAGTGATTAAAGCAGAAATTTCCCCAGAAACACCTTCGAAGTTCTACCATTTATAAGCCTTCTTTTGAATATTCTTGCAAAATTTCTTCTGAGACTTCTTTAACAAAAAGTTTCTAAAAAATCCAAGAATTTAACAAATTTCGACAGAGTTCAAGAAGTTCCCGACTTTTACTATAGAAAAATCTGTATATGTTTTATTCATTAAAGTATTGGAAGATTTTCTCTTGGGATAGCTCGATAAGTTTCGCTGGGAATTCCTTATAAAATAACATCAATCACAAAATCAAACATTCTATCTTGCCTGCTAGATCTGCATAAAAGGCATAACAAAAAAATAATCAGTGATTTGCATAGAGTAAAGTGGGGCAAAAGTTCGAGTGGGGCAAGAGTTTCTTTTTGAGATTTCTAGCTCAAATCAAATCAAAACTTAGAAATGTCATGGTGATTCGAATGCTATTCAAGTAAGAGACTACCACTCCAAATATCATAAAAATCGATTGAGATTTGGAAAAGTTATGGCTATTTGTTGTTTTTCGACGTAAATATTGTAATATTTGGTCAAACTTTCGATGCATGGAACCAAATGAAGATAAAATATTTTTCAATATTTTATGTAAGGGCGTTTCTAGGCCTATCATAAGAATGCTTTGACGTGGATTAGTTTTTCCATAAATAGTTGGAATCAATTTTTGGCCCGTAGCGGGGCAAAAGTTCGAATCGGCGGGGCAAAAGTTCGACCCATGTATAAACCCACGGAAAATTTTTCAAATTTCCTGAAATCTACGAATTATCTTCGAATTTAGCTAAATTTGCCTGATCGTGCGAAAAATGTCACAAAAAATTTACATTTCCCTTAGTTTTGCGAAAAACTGCTATTTTTTGGGTGTATTACAATTAACCCTGTTTTGGGTATTTTTGATGAAAATTTAGTGTGTATTTTTCGGCAAACATAAGTTTACGGCTGGTAGAAAGTATGCCTGGCATAAAAGTATTGATATTGTGTGTTTTAGCCAACGAACTTTTGCCCCACACTAGATTCGAACTTTTGCCCCACCGGTGGGGCAAAAGTTCGAATAAGACAATCAATTTTGAAACTGTTATAACTAAAAATGGGTAAATATTTTGACATAAGTTTGTTCAGCAAAGTTATAGCCAATATGATGAAGGTTCGCTGTATGGTATTTGTTTTGTTTCATCTGCTATTATTTTCCTGGAAACTTTGATTATACCACTAAGGTCGAACTTTTGCCCCACCTTACTCTAATACTAAAATTTCTGAAATTTGTCCAGCGATTTCAACAAATACAGGTCGGACTCGATTATCCGGAGTATCGATTTTTTTTTCACTCCGGATAATCGAATCTTCCGGATAATTGAATCACTAAGAAAAAAATTTATATCTTTGACAAACGAACTTAAATATTATCTTTTTTCGTTATTTTATTTATATGATGCGTATAGGTATGGGTATGGTACTGTATGGGTCTTTACGAGAAAAAAACAAAATTTGACCAGCATACACAGAAATCCATTTTTTCAAACCCCCCTTTTCTTAAATACGTTCTAAACTGCAAATTGTATATTGCAATACCAAATTATCTCAGATTTATGCATAAAAATTGAAAAACAAGAACTTAAAAAAACAAATTCCGGATAATCGAGTCTAAAATTCCGGATAATCGAATCCCGGATAATCGAGTCCCCGGATAATCGAGTCTCCGGATAATCGAGTCCGACCTGTACATGGTAAATATGAATTGTTCCAAGATTTTTTTCACGATTCTTCAAGAAGTTCAACTAGGAATAACCATAAGCATACTACTTAATACCGTACAGCATGCAGAAAGTTATCCAAAATATCTCAAAAGATCTTTTTAAACAGAAACATATAGAAACTTCTAAGGTAACCGCTTCATATATATTATTTGATTCCACAAGCAATACAAACTATTTCCTGGACGAATTCTAGCTACGTCGAGGTATGGGTGATTTTTTATCGGCAGAGTGTTTTTTTACTTTTCAATCACGTTATTGAATCGCCAAGTGGCTCGGTAGCTTAGTTGGTAAGGCACTTGTCTGGCATACAAGAGACGTGGGTCCGAATTTTTTTTTTTTTTTTACATTGGTATCATTTCAAACAATACACTCATTTTTTATAGGTAGGTGTTCTGCGTTAGGCAACACTACCATCCTAATTTGGTAAAACAAATTTAAGCTTTTATTACATTTTGTTAAAAAATATTACATCATTTGCCGTAGCAGTTCAGATTTTTTACTGGTGAGTTAATTTAACCTGCTTATAAGAGAAAAAAAATACTTTACAATAAAAACGCTTTTTACGATTTTCTTGATTTCACTAATAATTCATCCATCTTTACCACGCGTAATCAGTTAATCAATTTCAATATTGAACGCTTTCGAAAAAAATGTAGAAGGTACGTGTGAGTTCGGTAATAACATAATTTTGGAGGGGCCCCCAAAGCTGCCTCCGCACCGGGCCCCCAAGACTCTAGCTACGCCACTGTTGTACTGGTTTTGTGTTCTGTAACTCGATGCCTCCCGAACTCGATGAACCATTAAATATCGAGTTATTGAGAGTTGACTGTAGTTTAAAATCATCATCAGACATCTATGAACTATGAAAACATGGAATGTCCTTGATACCAACAAATGAGATTCACACTTTTAAACTGCTGTAATGAGAAGTGTCACGTAAGTTTTGCGAAATTCAAGTCTACTACTCTAACCATTTCCTGGTTTTGTTATACCAAATGAATAAACTATTGTGGTTGGCAGTCACAACATCACATGAACTCGAATCACATCACATTAATGCCACTCAATGGCTTGGATGCTTCGTAAACCACCCATAAACATTTAACTGCCAAACATCGGTAGTCGAAACGGTATAAAACCTCCCTCAAAACCCGGCACCACAGACATTTTAACGCGTTCTCTCAACCGAAACCACACCTTAAACACTCATTCTACTTGGATTGCAGAACCACGATTTATATTACGATTCTAAACAAAGGTGTTGCGTTCGTAGTAGGCCACCACCATTTATTTAGAGATACGTCCCAACATCATCAGCTTCATCATCGCCATCACCAGCGTCTTCAGCAGGACCATTATTTAAGAGCACACAATTAACTTCAACTCCCTCCCCTCAATTATGGTCGATATCGAAAGCCATAAATCAACCATCCAAGTTGGCCCTTTGAAGCTCCCGGCGGGACGCGATGGCTTCCGATGCCGCATTTTTTCCCTTCTTTTATTTTCACAGTTCCAAGACATCTCATTTGGCGATGGGCTTTCCTGTACGACCGCACAAACCACCCCAAAGATGGTGCCATGAAGAAAAAAAAATCGAACTTTTAAAGTTCAATAATGCAGTAGAGCTTACTCTCTGCTCCGGTCACTCTTCCTGCCGCAAGGCATATCTCAAACGCTGACAAAAGCCAACATTACCAGATACGTTCCGACAGTTAGTCTTCTTGGTTTACAACTTTGTAAGGAGAGCAAAGGCAACCCCCAGAAGATACTTCCTGCTCTTGCAACCTCATCGGAATGCTACTACCGCTGAGTACGCCCGTGGGCGTAGTCAGAAGGAGGCTGGGATGGGGGGTGAGTTTGTCTCTCTTCCTAACCGACGAAGAAATCCTAATCAAATGATTTGCTACAAAAGTTGATCTTTTAATCCAGGGCTGGTAGCAAGTCTCTTTTTAGAAACTTGGTCACTATCATTAATGCACGTCATTAAGGCAAAGTAGGCCGTCATTGAAATGTGTACGCGTCGTTGATGATTGTTGCTAATTCATCTCACGATTTCGAATCAAAGAAAATCAGTTGGTTTTGCACTGACACAGCTGGAAAACTATCAGCATACTTTATGTATGTTAGCGCGTACAGTGATACTTTTTCAAGTCAATGTTAATGATCAAGACTGAGTTTTATCACTTTGAAATGCAAGCTGAAAAGTCATCATTGTTGCCAAAACGAATGACGGGCTACTTAGCCTTAAAAGTCTTTATTTTGAATGGAAGGTCTCTAAAGCTCCCTCTTGTCCTGGAAATTGATCAGAATTGTATTTATGACAATACTTTCCCTACTATGATAGAATAAAAAAGGTTTAGGTCCTTTTCAGTGTCACGTTTCATGCAAAAATATAGAAAAATTGCACATAAAAGGACGAAAGACGTCAACAAATGTGCATCCTCCTGAATGTCCTGGCTGCGCCCTTGGCGTACGCCTCTGGCTCATATTGCATGAAAACGATGAATTTTACGAGCATTGCTCGTGGTTTTATATTTCCTTTCAGGGAAAAAATCGAACTGACACCACCCCCACCACTAACCGAACTCCAATTCCACCTACACTCACCCATTCAGCGATATTTTTCTTCAGGTCCAAGGAAAAAAATGAAACTCATCACATCTTGGCGGTTGTTGCTAGTGGTGGGCCAACCTTTGCCAAGGATGCGCTACTTCGTTGCTTCTGGCTTTTCTTAAACCTGTCCGGAATGTGTTTTTTTTTCTCTTGCCATTATTCGTTTCACTGCGGTTTCGCTTCCAGTTCGGTGGTCCATTTCCGGACTCCGGGTATCATCGTTCAATTTGCTTCAGTTCTCAAATTTGACGTGGCATCCATTAGTTTCGCACAAATACGATGTTCATTTTCGATTTTCTTTTTGCTTCGGGACGATTATTTTGTGTACATTTACTGTTTGATACTTTTAGTTTTTTGGAACACTTCAATGTTTGTACATCTAGTATAATTCAATCGAACATAGGAAACAATAAAATTTGTATGGACCGTGGTGTTTGGGTACACCCCCACCTCTTTTTGAGGCCTCTGAGAGGAGCTTAACAAGCTTTTGAAATAAGCTCTTCCAGCTACTTGGAGAAGCTTTTGTAGCTTCTGATAGAAGTTTCTGCAGCTTCTGAAAGAAGCTTTTCCAACTTTTGATAAAAACTTTTCCAGCTTCTGATAGAAGCTCTTCCAGCGTTTGATAAAGGCTTAGCGTTAGCGTAGTTACGGTATACTTCGTAGATTGGATACATTCATGTTTCTTTTTAATAATCTCATTCTGACTACTGTCAGGAACAAGGCAGGGGAGTATACCTTTTTCAAATCATAAACAAGAATATTAAAAGCATGAATATCACTATTCCCGGCCACGCCCATCTTTACCGTAACTTGGGATTGGGAAAGGAAATGTTGATGTAGCACTTACTTAATGAGAGGCCACCGACTCAGCGACACCCTTATAAGTGCTACGGAGTTGGAGGTTGGGGAAGGTATACTGTCAGGATTCGCCTAGAAAGCTGGCGATAGACCATAAACATTTATTGTTTAAGTGTTCTCAATTTAATCTTTTGAATGCCGGCAATCAAAAGAGAAAACAATAGTTTATTTATAGTATCAATAGTCTTTCGCGAAATGCTTGTCGATTGTGCAGTAATATTTTTGCTCAATAGCCAGTAAAATGCAAAACCGATCCCTCCAGAGTCATTGGATTGTATAAAATAACGATACGCGTAAAAAAATCTCCGGCGACAAAAACACGCGCGAAACCGTGAGCAAAATATATCGGACGGCGCAAAACCGAACTTTCCTGCTTGGGCTTCACGAAGCACTACCAAGCAAGACGCTCCAAAACAGGAAAAAAAAATCTCCAGCGACGCAAACACGCGCGAAATCGTGAGCAAAATATATCTGACGATGCAAAACCGAACTGTCCTGCTTGGGCTTCACGAAGCACTACCCAGCAAGACGCTCCAAAACTCTCCAGCGACGCAAACGACGACGCAAAACCGAGCAGTCCTGCTTAGGCTTCACGAAGCACTACCTACCAGCGTTTGATAAAGGCTTCTCCAGTTTGTGATAAAAGATTTCCTAGCTTCTGATTGAAACTTTCCCAGATTCTGATAGAAGCTTTTTCGGCTTCTGATAGAAGCTTTTCCAGTTTCTTTAATCTACTGAGATGAGCTTTTCTTGCTTCTTAAACAAGCTCTTTCAGCTTCTAATGACGCTTTTCCTGCTTTTGATAGAAGCTTCTTCAGCTTTTGACAGAAGCTCTTCCAGCTTCTGAGATAAGCTTTTGCTTCTTCTTAAACAAGCTCTTCCAGCTACTAATAGACGATTTTCCAGCTTCTGATACAAACTTTTTCAGCTTTTGACAGGAGCTTCTCTAGCTTCTGATAAAAGCTTTTATAGCTTCTGATAGAAGCTTTACTATATTCTGATAGAAGCTTTTTCAGCTTCTGATGGAAGATTTCCCAGCTTCTGGTAGACGCTCTTCCAGTTTTTGATGAAATCTCGCTCAATTTTTCTAAAGGACCTATGGGCATTTTTTTTAAATTATCGGACAGGTTTGAGCCGGAGGTTCTCCGATTTGCATGAAATTTTCACCAGAACTAGAGCTAGTGGATACATGACCAAAAGTGAAATTCAAAAAAATTATAGTGGCCTATTTTCCCGGAAAACTCTAGATGAATTTTCACGATTTCTCTATATACCTCAAACTTTGAAAATTCATATCTCCTGAACTATGCATCGTAGAACAAAAGTTTTTTAGTGAAATCGAAAGGAAATTTTCTCAGCAATCTATTAAAAATATAAAAAGGAAACATTTCTCGGAAAATTTTTCACCATGAAGAAAATTATCGGAAAAATAGCGAAAAAACTATCGTCTGTATCATGAAAAATTTTCAAAAAAATATTTTTTGTTTCATTAATCCATACTCTAACTTTCGTCCATAGACGTCAAAGTGGTATCTTTTACCGTTTAGGCGACAGAACTGAAAAACCGATGACCACCCGCACGCTTCCCATAGGAAAATGTGTTCTATTGTGGGCCTCATAACCGTGCGCTAACGGCGGCAGTAATTTACACGCATTGTAAGTCTAACAAAGTAAACCATCCTTTCCTTTCCAGTCAGAAGAAGCTTTTCGTCAATCGGAACACTCTCCATTGGTCTGTTGGGTGTTTTGTGTGCCCTTCATCAGCAACGTTATTTAGTATTAAAGCTAACAGCCTCTATGAAAGCCGCACGGGAAGTTCTTGTTACAATCAATCATTATGGTAACGTTTGAAGGATCTAATCTCAAGATCCACTTTCTTTGAAAACTTATGAATATATTGTTAATATGTTGTTTCGGCCAGGACGTCTTTCCTACGTTGTGTCTTTTACGATACAACGGACGGCAAATCAAGCGAACGGCTTCACTTTAACAGATTTATTACCAATGAGAGGCAGCATGCCTACTCGGTGGAGAAACGAAAGAAACTACATTCTTACAAATTCAATGGGTGCACCTTATATAGGCACATGATACGGCCAGACAAAACATACAATAATTATTCATTACGCGCGTACGCTTCTCAATACAGTTTGGCGCGCTGTTGGGTAGGCGCCAACTGTAGAGGCTGCACGCTGACTGGCAGTGGCATATTCCACAGCAGCCATCAATGGAACAATATATAGCGTCCCTGAGTGTTATACAGTTGATTGATATTATATACATGCAAATACTATACTATATTCTTCCAAGGAACAATCAGAATTTACATCAAATATTTCACTTTGTATAGAAAACAAAACTGAAAATTTATTCGCGCGCTTTTAGTTGATTATCTAATCATTAACAAAATTTGAAAAAAGCAAGAAAATTAAAAATAGCACTTTATGTATGCATAAATATCCTTTTTGCTAGGCAACTATATGATACTGAGGGTCAAGCATGGGAAACACCTACTCAGTTATTGTGCTTCCACGCACAGTCGGGAGCGAAAATGCCGTTTTTTTTACCAAGCCGAACGTTTCAATTTCCAGTGCCCATTCTGTTTCTTCGGCGAGCACTAAGCGAAACAAAAAACGGCATCTGATCAGTCGAATGCAATACCGAAATTCGGACAAAGGATAAACATTTGAAAAGGGCCCAAGAGGTCTTGAGCTTTTTTTCAGAAACGTTGCTGTTGAGCCCTTTTTAGCCCGCCCACGCAAACTTACCCCACTATCAGAAAGATTGGTGTTAGCTCTTCCTGATAGTGGTATTGGTGAGCGTGATCGAGTTGAATTGGGTTCAACAGTGGCTTGCAAAGCCAATGTTTACCAATGTCGATGTGCCCTTTTGAAATGTTTGTCCCGGAATGATTGTTTACATTCTGATTCCGTTCGAATGGCATTCGGGTTTGAGTGCTAATGAGCGTTTACTGACTGGCAGTCCACACCACGGAATGATTCAGTGAGTAGGAATCCTCTCAGTCAGTTCAATGCATTCGGCGAATGGATGCTAAGTGCATTAACTTGTGCCTCGCAGATACAAGTGTATTGGTATTCACTTCTCTTCGCGTTCCTTCCGATTGTCGCATTTACACAATCGGTTTCGACGCTTTCATGCTACACTCCGCCTAGGACGGTTCAGCTATCACTGAATGTTCGATAGCAGCAGATTGTTTGCTATTTTTCATCGGTGGCGTTCGGGTGAGTGAGTGAATTTTCCCATGCTTGCTGAGGGTCAGTTCCTATTACCTATATTATTAAATGTTAGGATCGTTTTCAATTAAAGACTGTTGGTCTCAATAGTAAAGGTTACGAATAAAGGACATACAAAACACCCAACAGACCAAAGGAGAGTGCTCCGGTTGACCAAAAAGCTTCTTCTGACTGAAGAGGAAAGG
Organism: Aedes aegypti; assembly: GCF_002204515.2. Lineage (NCBI taxonomy): Eukaryota > Metazoa > Arthropoda > Insecta > Diptera > Culicidae > Aedes > Aedes aegypti. The sequence continues at coordinate 110,675 of NW_018736247.1, read as the reverse complement.
ATGGTTTACTGCGTTACACTTACAATACGTGTAAATTACTGCCGCCGTTAGCGCATGGTTATGAGGCCCACAATAGAACACATTTTTCTATGGGAAGCGTGCGGGTGGTCATCGGTTTTTCAGTTCTGTCGCCTAAACGGTAAAAGATACCACTTTGGCGTCTATGGACGAAAGTTAGAGTATAGATTAATGAAACAAAAAAATTTCACTTTTGGTCATGTATCCACGAGCTCTACCTCTGGTGAAAATTTCATGCAAATCGGAGAACCTTCGGCCCAAATTGTCCGATAATAAAAAAAAATCCCCCTATCTAACATTGAGAGGCTCTCTTTGTTTACTTTCTCTTTAATCAATAACTGAGTCACATTAACCTCCTCTGTTGCGTTTTTTTGTATGAAACGCTAGTCAAGGAAATTGCCTTTCGATCTATGGTGAAAAACTTTCCAAAAGCTTTAGTATTCCACTGTTATAATTGAAAGAGAGCGAGAGAGGAGAGAATCTCTCATTTGTACATAGGTCCTTTAGTAATGTTTAGCGAGAAATGTTTTCCTGAAGTGGCGACGAGGATCATGGAAACGTGTGTTGGAGATAATCGTTTTTCTTTGGGGTGGCGAATTGTCAATTGTATTTGTTTTTGAAAAGTGTGAAATTGCCGATTTGAGTTGAACCGAGCTGACGAACGTTTATTGTGAACATAGCTGTTCTTTTGTGAATCGATTGCTGTATTGAGATGAACGGAATTGTTCTTTAGTTCTGGCAAATTTGTCAAATGCTAATGTTGAGCAGTATGAATACAATGGTTTACATGTTAAGAGCTTGCCACGGTTGACCGTATGAGCCTATGCATGCTATAAACCGTTTGACTTTTACTGTGCGCCCTGTTTTTACTGCGGTTGCCCATGAGAGAGAGCGAAACAGCACCAACACACGGCACACAGTAAAAGTCATGAGAACAAAAGAATTTATAGCACGTACAGAGGCTCATATACCACTGCGTCAACGCCAGTTTATGCGGGAAGGGTGAAAGGGTGGGGTAGTTTTTATGACAGAGAGGCTTTCTGATTTGGTTAGCAGACGGCCTATATATCAGGCGTAAAGGAATAGCATGAATGATGAACGAATGAAAGCGTAGGGAAACGGTTTAGATGTTTTTGTCCGTCTCGGGTTCTAGCAAATGCTATGAACTGTGATAGATAACATCAACTTTGACATATTGAGAGTGGTAGATAGGAGCAAGTGAAAGATACAAGTACAAAGTACGATGAAAGGGACGGGGCTGGGATTGAACCCATGACCTTCTGCTTATGAAGCAGAAGCGGTAGCCATTAGACCACCAACCCCGTCGACAAAATATGAGAATGAGAAACTATGGAAAAATAAAGAAGAAGACATGGAAAATAAAGAAGAAGACAGAGAAATAAAGAAGAAACGTAAATAAATATAGAAAAAACGACGAGTAGAAAAACTCTGTAAAGAATTGCCTGCTTGTTATGGAGTTGAGTTATAATCATAGCTAATAAAAGAAAGCTTTTAAAACACAATAAAAATATGATTTGAACTAAAGTTTTCTGAAGAGATTAGGATTTAAATAATGGATTGATTGATTGATTCAACAATCTTTCGAAGAATAACCCAACGCTCAATAATTTAAAATATACAATCGTGATTCTCCTTTCGCTCGTCTTGCGGAATTCCGATCTATCCGAACGGAAACTCCGGCACAAGAGCGACACTAATCCGATTAAAGTTATTCCTTCAACCGGCGCGCACACGATACGGCCAATATCGCTATTCCACCTCATTTCTGTGCAATATCCTTCCCGACACCGCCATATCACCCTCCAACTACAATGATGAAGATGGATTGGATAAAAGATATCAACCCCCCCGTCCCTCGCCAAAGAAAATGAACTTCCTGCAGACGGCGAACCAGCTTTGTCGGAATGTGAGTCGATGATGCGAAAAGTTCAGCTAGCTCCGGAATTTGTGCCGCTCTAGGTGAAGAACAATCCTTTCCGGTTCGGTAGGAAACGATATCGGAATTGAAGTTCGGCTGGACCGGAATTGAGAACTCGCCGAGAAAGAAGCAATTTAGCTACGTACCAGTGGTCCAGGATTTTTACGATTTCTCAATTTATGTGATTTTCCTAAACATAAAATAGTTCATCGCACATACCATAGACTCTTTCATTTACCAAAAACAATAAAATAGCAGAAATGTATGCTTTAACTACACTACAAGAAGAATGCTATCTTAATGCTGTTTTAGCGTTCCAGAATTGAAATGGCTTCTGTATGTATTTCGTCTGTTGTGAAATATTTCACGTGGGATATTTCAAAGCGTTGGACAGACTTTACATAAATGATTAGTCAATTGATTTTGACAAATGCAAATGAGCTTCTTTGGCTTCTACATATGACCTTACCTTGTGCATCGAAAGCATATCAAGCAATATTCTTTAGAATGGCTTAATCTTAATCAGAATCGTGAAATGCGATCGGAAATTGGCTAGCCATGGTGCTCCCTCTCCCTAGTAGATAAGGTATCGTTATTTGTCGCTGTGAAAAAGTATGAAAACAAAACTATTTCGATGCAATTGCGCTGTTTTCTATTCTCACATGACTCCAAACTCGTTGTCCAAAGTAATCAAAGTGTGCTGCTGCTGCTGCTGGGAATCTGCCTCCTGCCGCGACCACCCCGGCAACTACTATTCCACGTGACCGAACACCAACTGGGAATCGAACGAAACCTTATCTGCTCCATTTCCGTTTTAATTTTCTCCATTTTCACTTATCTGGTTCGCTAACTGTTTCTCTTTCCTTCGCAAATCTAGGTCATTCTCGGGCTGGAGCACATGCACAAGCGGTTCATCGTGTATCGGGACTTGAAACCGGCCAACATTCTACTGGACGAGAATGGACACGTGAGGATTTCCGATCTGGGGTTGGCTTGTGATTTTAGCAAAAAGAAACCGCACGCCTCGGTTGGGACACATGGCTACATGGCACCGGAAGTGCTCTCCAAGGGTACCCCGTACGATTCCAGTGCCGATTGGTTCAGTTTCGGGTGCATGCTTTACAAACTGCTGAAGGGCCATTCGCCCTTCCGGCAGCACAAAACCAAGGACAAACACGAAATCGACCGGATGACGTTGACGATGGTAAGTTCGGTGGATGCTGCTGCTTTTAGTGTGGATTGAAAACTAATTTTCCGATTCCAATTTGCAGAACGTCGAACTACCGGAATCGTTTAGCAAAGAACTGAGAGACTTGCTGGAAGGACTGCTACAACGGGACATAGACAAACGATTAGGCTGTAAAGGGGGAGGGTGAGCTTCAGCCAAATTATGTCCTCCTTCTAGCTTCTAATTTCTCTTATCGAAAACTCCACAGGGCGGACGAGGTCAAAGCGCATCCATTCTTCACCGGTATCGACTGGAATCAGGTGTACTACCAGAAGTACACCCCACCTCTGATACCGCCCCGGGGGGAAGTTAACGCCGCGGACGCCTTCGATATCGGTTCGTTCGACGAAGAGGACACCAAAGGTATCAAACTGACTGAACAGGATCAAGAGCTTTACAAGTACTTCCCGCTGACCATCTCGGAAAGGCACGTATTATAAGGAACCTTCCCAAGCGCGAAACCTAACCTCTGATTCCACTATTCACATACAGATGGCAGCAGGAGGTGGCAGAAACAGTATTCGAAACCGTCAACCTGGAGGCGGATCGGGTGGAGCAAAAGCGAAAGGCGAAGCAGAAGCAGCGGTTCGACGCGGACGAGAAGGACTCGGACTGCATACTGCACGGGTATCTCAAGAAGTACAGCGGTTCGTTTGCGTCGGTGTGGCAGACGCGGTACGCAAAGCTTTATCCAAATAGGTGAGTGACTTTCGATTAGTCGTCGGTCTCCGGTAAACTGAAGAATCGATTCTTGTCGGATTGCAGGCTAGAACTACACACGGAAAGTAGCAGCACGAAGCCGGACCTGGTGTTTATGGACCAGATCGAGGAGATCGCGCCGGACTACATACAGTTCAAGAACGAACAGTGCATACAGATCAAGTTCCGAGATGGCATTCGGGACGGACGACTGATACTGACGATGGCGGTAAGTAGTTTTGATTATCGGTGAACAGGGCTCCAGTATTTGATAAATTCCTCCTTAATTGAATTTCACTTAAATTTCTATCGGATAACGATTGACTTTTGATCGGATTTCAATCGGATTTCGATTAGATTTCGATGAGAATTCAATCGGATTTCCATCGGATTTCAATCGGATTTCGATCAGATTTCAATCGGATTTCGATCGGATTTCGATAAGATTTCAATCGGATTTTGATCGGAATTCAATCAAATTTCAATCCAATTTCGATCGGAATTCAATCAGATTTCGATTGAATTTCGATCGGATTTCAATCGGATTTTGATCGGATTTCGATCAGATTTCGATCGGATTTCAATCGGATTTCGATCAGATATCGATCGGATTTCGATTAGATTTCGATCGAATTTTGAACGGAATTCAATCGAATTTCGATCCAATTTTGACCGGAATTCAATCGGATTTCGATCGGATTTCGATCAGATTTCTATCAGATTTCGATCGGATTTCAATCGGATTTCGATCAGATTTCGATCGGATTTCGATTAGATTTCGATCGGATTTTGATCGGAATTCAATCGAATTTCGATCCGATTTCGGAATTTAATCGGATTTCGATCGGATTTCGATCAGATTTCGATCGGATTTCAATCGGATTTCAATCGGATTTCAATCGGATTTTGATCAGATTTCGATCGGATTTCGATCAGATTTCAATCGGAATTCAATCGGATTTCGATCAAATTTCGATCGGATTTCGATCAGATTTCGATCGGATTTTGATCGGAATTCAATCGAATTTCGATCGGAATTCAATCGGATTTCGATTGAATTACGATTGGATTTCAATCAGATTTGAATCGGATTTCGGATTTTGATCGGATTTCAATCGGATTTCAATCGGATTTCAATCGGATTTCAATCGTATTTCAATCGGATTTCGATCAACTTTGATCGGATTTCGATCGGAATTCAATCGGATTTCGATCGAGTTTTGATCGGATTTCAATCGGATTTCAATCATATTTCAATCGGATTTCGATCGGAATTCAATCGGTTTTCGATCGGATTTCAATCGGATTTGAATCGCATTTCGATCAGATTTCGATCGGATTTCAATCGGATTTCAATCGGATTTCGATCAGATTTCGATCAGACTTCGATCGGATTTCAATCGGATTTCGATCAGATTTCGATTAGATTTCGATCGGATTTCAATCGGATTTCGATCGATTTTGGATCGGATTTTGATCAGATTTCGATCAGATTTGATTAGATTTCGATCGGAATTCAATCGAATTTCGATCCGATTTCGATCGGAATTCAATCGGTTTTCGATCGGATTTGAATCGCATTTCAATCAGATTTCGATCGGATTTCAATCGGATTTCGATTAGATTTCAATCGGATTTCGATCAAATTTCGATCGGATTTCGATCGGATTTTGATCGGAATTCAATCGAATTTCGATCAGATTTCGATCGGAATTCAATCGGATTTCGATTGAATTACGATTGGATTTCAATCAGATTTGAATCGGATTTCGATCGGATTTTCGATCGGATTTTTGAAAGATTTCGATTCGATTTCGATTTCATTTCGATTCGATTTCGATTCGATTTCAATTTCGATTCGATTTCGATTCGATTTCGATTCGATTTCGATTCGATTTCGATTCGATTTCGATTCGATTTCGATTCGATTTCGATTCGATTTCGATTCGATTTCGATTCGATTTCGATTCGATTTCGATTCGATTTCGATTCGATTTCGATTCGATTTCGATTCGATTTCGATTCGATTTCGATTCGATTTCGATTCGATTTCGATTCGATTTCGATTCGATTTCGATTCGATTCGATTTCGATTCGATTTCGATTCGATTTCGATTCGATTTCGATTCGATTTCGATTCGATTTCGATTCGATTTCGATTCGATTTCGATTCGATTTCGATTCGATTTCGATTCGATTTCGATTCGATTTCGATTCGATTTCGATTCGATTTCGATTCGATTTCGATTCGATTCGTCGATTCGATTTCGATTCGATTTCGATTCGATTTCGATTCGATTTCGATTCGATTTCGATTCGATTTCGATTCGATTTCGATTCGATTTCGATTCGATTTCGATTCGATTTCGATTCGATTTCGATTCGATTTCGATTCGATTTCGATTCGATTTCGATTCGATTTCGATTCGATTTCGATTCGATTTCGATTCGATTTCGATTCGATTTCGATTCGATTTCGATTCGATTTCGATTCGATTTCCGATTCGATTTCGATTCGATTTCGATTCGATTTCGATTCGATTTCGATTCGATTTCGATTCGATTTCGATTCGATTTCGATTCGATTTCGATTCGATTTCGATTCGATTTCGATTCGATTTCGATTCGATTTCGATTCGATTTCGATTCGATTTCGATTCGATTTCGATTCGATTTCGATTCGATTTCGATTCGATTTCGATTCGATTTTCGATTCGATTCGATTCGATTTCGATTCGATTTCGATTCGATTTCGATTCGATTTCGATTCGATTTCGATTCGATTTCGATTCGATTTCGATTCGATTTCGATTCGATTTCGATTCGATTTCGATTCGATTTCGATTCGATTTCGATTCGATTTCGATTCGATTTCGATTCGATTTCGATTCGATTTCGATTCGATTTCGATTCGATTTCGATTCGATTTCGATTCGATTTCGATTCGATTTCGATTCGATTTCGATTCGATTTCGATTCGATTTCGATTCGATTTCGATTCGATTTCGATTCGATTTCGATTCGATTTCGATTCGATTTCGATTCGATTTCGATTCGATTTCGATTCGATTTCGATTCGATTTCGATTCGATTTCGATTCGATTTCGATTCGATTTCGATTCGATTTCGATTCGATTTCGATTCGATTTCGATTCGATTTCGATTCGATTTCGATTCGATTTCGATTCGATTTCGATTCGATTTCGATTCGATTTCGATTCGATTTCGATTTCGATTCGATTTCGATTCGATTTCGATTCGATTTCGATTCGATTTCGATTCGATTTCGATTCGATTTTCGATTCGATTTCGATTCGATTTCGATTCGATTTCGATTCGATTTCGATTCGATTTCGATTCGATTTCGATTCGATTTCGATTCGATTTCGATTCGATTTCGATTCGATTTCGATTCGATTTCGATTCGATTTCGATTCGATTTCGATTCGATTTCGATTCGATTTCGATTCGATTTCGATTCGATTTCGATTCGATTTCGATTCGATTTCGATTCGATTTCGATTCGATTTCGATTCGATTTCGATTCGATTTCGATTCGATTTCGATTCGATTTCGATTCGATTTCGATTCGATTTCGATTCGATTTCGATTCGATTTCGATTCGATTTCGATTCGATTTCGATTCGATTTCGATTCGATTTCGATTCGATTTCGATTCGATTTCGATTCGATTTCGATTCGATTTCGATTCGATTTCGATTCGATTTCGATTCGATTTCGATTCGATTTCGATTCGATTTCGATTCGATTTCGATTCGATTTCGATTCGATTTCGATTCGATTTCGATTCGATTTCGATTCGATTTCGATTCGATTTCGATTCGATTTCGATTCGATTTCGATTCGATTTCGATTCGATTTCGATTCGATTTCGATTCGATTTCGATTCGATTCGATTCGATTTCGATTCGATTTCGATTCGATTTCGATTCGATTTCGATTCGATTTCGATTCGATTTCGATTCGATTTCGATTCGATTTCGATTCGATTTCGATTCGATTTCGATTCGATTTCGATTCGATTCGATTCGATTTCGATTCGATTTCGATTCGATTTCGATTCGATTTCGATTCGATTTCGATTCGATTTCGATTCGATTTCGATTCGATTTCGATTCGATTTCGATTCGATTTCGATTCGATTTCGATTCGATTTCGATTCGATTTCGATTCGATTTCGATTCGATTTCGATTCGATTTCGATTCGATTTCGATTCGATTTCGATTCGATTTCGATTCGATTTCGATTCGATTTCGATTAAGATTGATATTGATATTGATATTGATATTGAAAATGTTTCGATTGTATCTTCCCGCACAGGACGAAATCGGCCTCAAGGAGTGGTCTCTCTCGTTGCGCGGCGCCCACAAGGAAAGCCAGGAGCTGCTCGGGTCGATGGCCAAGAAGGCCGGCAAAATCTACGGCACCGAGCGGGACGCCTCCAAAGCAAACGTACTGATCTCGTCGTCTACCACTTCCTATTCCAACGCCAGTGCCACAACCAATGCCGCCAGCGGTGGCCAACGGAATGCCAACGGGTCGTCCAACTAGCGGTTACTGTTGCGATCTCGGTCCTGTTTCATAGAACCGAGTCGTCTGAAGGAACCTCTGCTGAAGATGAAGTGCAAGGACACCTAAGCGGCGTCGTTTCGGTTTCTTCTTTCGGTTCTGTGTAGGCTTTTAGTTAGTCGTTTGTATTTCGAATTCGCTGTGGAGTATTTATGAAAGCATTTTTCGTGTGTTTCTTCTATTTTAACAATTTGGTTGGGGCAACCTGGGGCGTAAGAAAAACGGGTTCAATCGAAACGCATTGGCTTAGAAAAAGTGCGAGGAATGCGCGAGAGTGTGAGCAAGAGTGATGAAATTCTAAAGGAAGTCATGAGAAAATCGAAGCGAAAGGCAACTGTTTTTCGCTGACAGTGATATGAACAAAGTGTGAAGCAAACAGTGAATATTTTAATCGGTAGGAGTTACAATTATACAAAAAACAAAAGCACACATACATACAGATACAGCCAATAGAAGCGAAGGGACACGGGTTGGCTGTCCGAGCATTTTTCCGGGGCTGACTTTGGTGGTTTTGTTTTGTTTGGAAACGGAAGCAAAGCAGGCGGTGACGTTCCAGTGGAACGAATTCATGGCTTACTTTGTTTTCGATTCCGGTGGCGTCAAACGATTGTTTTTGTTGTAATTTAATTGTTTTGAGTATTAATTTTGTTGATATTTATGTTTGTAGTAACGATGCAAAGTCAGTATTGGACAGTCAAGCAACACAAATTATAGCAAAAATAATTCCTAGGGTTAGCGAATAAATGTGTCAATTTAGTATTGTACTTCTTTACATCGGAAGAAGCAAATCATCAAAGTAATAAATAGCGGTGTTTATACAACTGTGACAACCGGAGGAACTAGAAGGAAGAAAACAATAATAATGAACAAAAATTAACCTAAAATTACTAGGGTACGATAAGCGAAGGAATGGCGCCCAGCTATTTATAGATATAATGTGAAAATAACAAAAAAAAGGGAGAAGCATTCTAGGCGTAACTATCCTAAAATATTGATAGAACAATCACAGCAGTCATGTGGCATGTTGTTGAGCCGTGCGTCATCCATGTGACACAGTCAAAGATAGTCGTTTTTTCGGTTTCCTTTTTTGTTGTCGATAGTTTTCCCTGTAGCAATTTAGAGGGGGAAACAATGTTCAACCATTAATGTCAATCCAAATTTTTCACCCGAAATAGTACTAGTGAATACAAAACAGAATGGTATGTGTTACTACTAGGGACTACTACTATTGACTTCAACTAAAACTGTTGAATATATTTGTATAGCAATCTTAGAATCCCTGTGAGGAGAACACAAACAATACTAAGCCTTTTATATGTCTGTCTGTATGTGTGTGGAGTATATTATATTAAAAAGAAATTAAGCGTAACTGTTTAGGAGAACCAAAACAACTGTTAAGCCAAAAAATAACAATCTCTATGGTTAAAAACAATAATGAGTATCAACTGATTTTCCATCTCGTTGGATTTCCTCAATCATTAGATAATCTATTTTTGTCATTCATCTCTAGTGAAATTTCCATAATCTTTGCTAAGTTTACTTCAGTTAACCGTACCGAACAATGACAATAGCAAACCCAATTTCTGATCAATCATAGTAACCCGGTTTTCCAGTAGACTGAGATCTCCGTTTCATATACAGTACTTTGAGAAACGAACACAAACACATTTATACACAAGTAAACGTAGTACTCTTCCTCTCATCAATTACAAGCAACAGTCAGAACAAATTAGGTAACTAGTAGAAGCGCACGAACAATCGTTCTATTTGGCACTTGAAATAAAACAATGATCAATACTATGTCATCACCATTCGATCGCCATCGTTTACTAACTGCTGTCTGGCTAACCTACAAAGTAAAACATAATATCTGAAAATCAACAAACACAAAATTTCTTGGAAGACACGAAAAGAAAGCATTCATCTTAGTTATAGTTAGGCAAATGACCTCTCCCTGTTCGAAAAGTAAAGCCCGATTTAAATATGAACAAAAGCATAATAATCACACTTATAATTGATTCAAAGTTTATAATATGTATTTATTACACATACACTCATACACACAGTTAAAGTAATCAGAGCCAGAGAAGATGAGTACGAGGAGAGAATTACGATTAAAGAGAAAAAAAAACAAGTATAAGAAATCAACTATAATCAAAGTCGTATAAATTCAGCAGCTCACTGTTATGTAACACCAAAACTTTAGAGTAGATTTGTTTTTGGGTTTTTTATTTCTCATATACTAAACGCAAACATATGAACTCACAACCCATTTACGCTGGTTAGAATTATTGAGAAAAGATTGCAATCATTTCATTGATTCTCGGCTAAAACTCTCACTCTCTCTCCTAATGTTTTATCATGATTTTCAAACTTTGGTTATCATTCGTAAATTATAAAAGTGATATTGAAAATGATGTAATTGCCGTCAGTAAGGTTTTTGGCAACTTTTTTCGCAGTTTTCTTAAGATTCATTAACAACACTTCTTCTTCTTCTTTTCTGGCGTTACGTCCCCACTGGGACAGAGCCTGCTTCTCAGCTTAGTGTTCTTATGAGCACTTCCACAGTTATTAACTGAGAGCTTACTATGCCAATAACCATTTTCGCAAGCGTATATCGTGTGGCAGGTACGAAGATACTCTATGCCCTGGGAAGTCGAGAAAATTTCCAACCCGAAAAGATCCTCGACCGGTGGGATTCGAACCCACGACCCTCAGCTTGGTCTTGCTGAATAGCTGCGCGTTTACCGCTACGGTTATCTGGGCCCCACGACAACACTTACAATACTTCTTTTAAGATCTTCTGTTCCGTTTAGTTCAGACGTATTCATAGTGTTATGAACCCGAACTACTCAAATTCGATAGTAGTTTAATAATAACAAGAACAAAAAAATCTTCACACAAAGCGTATTCTGAATTTTCTGTGAATTTCTTCATTTCATTAGAAGCCGTCAGTTGTTCCATAGGTTCTACGCAAGCTATATCAGAAAAACGTTCGAGAATGCTTTATCATCCAGAAAATGTTTTGAGTAAAATAACAGCTCATATGAATACTTCAGAAGCAATAAGAATTGTATTTCTCAGAAAGTTCGAAGCATTTTTCAATTATGTCTGTGTCTTTTCAAATATGTCTGATAAATTCATAAGGTTTATAGGTAGACCCAGTGTTGGCAGAGCAAACCACAATTTTAACCACCAAAGGGGTCTTAATTTCTTTTCTCATTATAGTAGTGCTCAAACTTCCACTAAGGTAATTTTCGAAAATTTGCAAGAAGAGGGAAGTCGACCTATACGCAGGGTTTATTTTGCTCATCTTGATCGGATAGATGGTGCAAACTCTTAAGCTCACAACAATTATGGGTCAGCATTCGATGAGTATTGCACGCTAAGCCTGCTCAACGCAGCGCATGTGTTAAAACTACACAGAATGAGGCAACCAATGCAGGACTCTCTGGCTGAGTGAAAATTCTGTGTAAGTCGCACTCATGCTGTGTGTAGCCGATGTGTTGGCCTGCTCTTCCCCGAACTGAGAAAGGGGAAAACAATCTCTTTCTCTTTGGAGCACTGAGGTTGTCAAAGCAAACTCTTCACAACTGTGGGAATGAAAATAAGCAAACACAAACGCACGTGTAAACATTTCATCCCGCAGAGTACGGACACTCAGTTTGTGTGTGGGTAAAATCGCTTATCTTTTGTAGTTGATCGTTGAAAGCAACCCCCCCGCGAAGTGACAGATAACGCAATTTTCACGTACCTACTTGCAGCGTAAACAATGGGGTCATCCACCGCTGCCGGCACGATTTTTCGCTATGGGAGATCGGAAATTTGTTTCGTTGTTGACGGGTGCAAAACAATGAATGGAATGGAATGAAATAAGGGCGAGTCTGATTTTTTCTTCATGAAAGCATCAAATGAATTAAACGCGCATCATCATAGTTTAGCTGGAAATGCTGTTTAAAAAGACAAGAACACCGTCTTCAGCCATTTAGCTGCACAGAAATGCTGTTTCATACAGTGATAATAGTACATTTTTTTTGGGCGAACTTATCGCTTAACGGAGTAAAGTTATCGGGCGCCATTAGATATTTTGCATCATAATTAGTCATAAAACTAATTTTGTGGGTATCCTTGATGCCCTCAAAAGAAGGCGCGGCCCGTATTATAAACAAATAAAATATATGAATGGGTTTCAATGGGATCGAATTACCGTTTTGTCTCAAATTCCGAACAGACTCATATTCCGAACACACGGTTTTTGTATGGTGATTTGGTTGAAATGTTTTGCTGAAATATCACCAAATAACAAGGAAATGGTAGTCGATTGCAGTTCAATTTTAACGTCTCTAATATATGTTATACCGTGGGAGTAGTGATGATTCTCTAGTTTGAGACCAGTAGAACAAGCTCAGATAATTTTTTTTTTTTTGCAAACTTATTCACTTGAATACGATTTATTCGTGCTGTTCGGAATTTGAATCAAGGTGTCCGGAATATGAGACAGAATAAACACAGTGTTCGGCATTTGAATCAAAATGTTATTCCATATGTAAAAACAATACTAAAACTTATTAAATTATCATTATTATTGGTACACCCAACAGCTAACAGTTAGACTTTACGAATAAATAAAAATTTACACAAATATTAGCCAATTTATGCCAATCAGATGCATTTGAAGTCACTGTTGGCCTTAAGTGTTCGGAATATGAGTCAAAACGGTAAATCCAAAAGTGAAAATGCGCGATTTTTACACTTTTTTCTCATACTCACCACCAGCGACGCCAGCGACGTTTCAATAAAATAGGCCTACACACTTAAATTATTTCACCGACCTCAGTAAAATGTTTTGCCCTTGAACCCAACAGCTGAGAATTCGGTTATTTTCAATGCCGAATCTCGGTACTTATTTTACAGAGACTTCGGCAATCCAAATTTTTTGTCGAGATCTCGGTAAAGGTTTTACCGAAAATCGTCAAATTATAACTGAAAAATCAGCTTTTGGATTCTCGTCGATTCCGTTTAAGTGTGTATGAACTAATTTACGATAATGTCACACTGCCACTTCCAGCTAGAAGAAAACCTTTACAGCGGCCGATGTTTACAAAAAATAACGATTTCGTTGCATAGTCATCCACGCATTGTTCATCCGGTGAACATTCGTTCACTGAATATGGTCTAATCCACCGGTGTACTAAATTCACTCGGTCGAAGAATTTTGACACTTGAGCGGGCACGCTCCCGTATGATCCCCACGTGATCTGGACCCGCTCTAGTGTCAAAATTCTTCGACCGAGTCAGTTTAGTACACCAGTGGATAAGACCATCCACCGGTGTACTAAATTCACTCGGTCTGAGAATTGTGACACTTGAGCGGGGCATGCTTCCGTATGCTCCTGACGTGTTCTGGACCTCAAGTGTCACAATTTTCAGACCGAGTGATTTTAGTACATTAGTCTATGGTCTAATCCACCGGTGTACTAAATTCACTCGGTCTGAGAATTGTGACACTTGAGCGGGGCACGCTCCCGTATGATCCCCACGTGATCTGGACCCGCTCTAGTGTCAAAGTTCTTCGACCGAGTCAGTTTAGTACACCAGTGGATAAGACCATTGGTGCGGAAGTAATTTTATGCAAACACATACGAGCAGAGCGGAAAAGAAAAAAAATCGACGAGAAAAGAAGACCGTGAATAAATCCATTGCATGAAATATTCAGCTTTTTAAGAGCGGTAATGGCCGTCAAAAGTTAGTTACTTTCTGGTAGGGATCCATCAGTTTGACGTTTGGCTTGAGTCCGTTCAATCGACGTTGTACTTAATTCACTCGGTCCAAAAATTTTGACACTTCAACAGCAGCTTACAAAAAAGTGAGGAAATTATTGGTGACATTAGCGCTTGTTAAAAGCTTGATAGTTAATCCAATAAGCTTATCTGATTGAAGCTTAGACATTTGGTGGTAAGCATGAGAAAAAAAAGTGTTCAAATCCACAAAGAAAATGTGCTGCGACTTAATGGCTGAATATGAACTACATAAAATTGATTTTCAAGCTGATAAATTACTAAGAAAAAAACTACTAATTGAACTTTAACTCTTCACTGCACTTTTGCAAAATAAAATCCCTTCCATAAATAAAAAAAAATGTGACATAAATCATCTTATATGTCTAAGGAATTATTCAAATATAACATGACCAATTTTAAGCCCCCTCCCTTCGCCAAGTAATAGATTATCTATGGATTTTTTTTTTTGTATGGACCATAACACTACGAAAGACCCCCTCCTCTCTCTGTTGCGTTACGTAATATTTTACAATCCCCAACATGGAGAAACGCAGACAAATTTGACATCTTTCGAATTATCAAGTGGTCAAAACATAATTTCGAAAGCAAACAATCGGTTACTATAAGCAGCTTTCAGCATGTCTTTGTGCGAACCACATCACACCACTATTCAAAACCCGCTCGTGGGTCGTACAAAATCTTCCCGAGCACCGCACAAAACCTTTTCAGTTTGGTGATCACTGATGTATAATGATATTACAAATGCCAAACAAAAATAAAAAAATAAAATATGACCATTAAGCATCATTTTAATTTGCGCCCAATTTCGAGCACACTCCATGATTTCATTGAGTTTGACAGTACCACGGACCAAAATTTTTCGGTACACTGACATTGTATGGCAGCTGTCATGATGCTCCCGGGTTGGTTGAAAGGGGGAGAAAGATGGTAAATCAAGAGCAAGGAAGAAGCCTGCCTATAAGCGACTCCCATTGCATCGCTACTTCTTTATAATTCATCCTGTTGATTTTTTGCTGGAATGAAGAATTCCTGGCTGAATTGCTGAGAAAATTTTTGAAGGACTTCCAAGGGTATATTAGAAGGAATATCTGAAGTAATTCTTGAAGATATTTCTCGTTGAAACATAACCCGAGGAAAAGTACTGGGTAGAAAATTGGTGCTTTTTCCCTACTTCCTGCCTGGATTTTGCCTGAATATCTGAAGGAAACCTTAGCGGGCCTTCATTAGCCGAGTGGTTAGAGTTCACGGTTACAAAGTAAAGCCATGCTGAAGGTGTCTGGATTCGATTTTCGGTCGGTCCAGGATCTTTTTGTATTGTCCAAATCATTTTTGGACACTCACTCACAACTCAGTCCTGCTTTTATGTAAATTTTACCAGGAACTGCTATCCACTTGAATCGGCAGTCTATAGCAAGCTTGATCTTAGCTGTGAAATATTCCTGTCCTGGCAACTTTTTAAAATCCGTTTTGATGTAGGTCATCGACAACGCATTAACAAGGAACAAATTAATCACAAATACTCAACAATCCTTCTTAGGATAAAACCTTTTTTTTTGTGCTAGCAGCATCTATAGGGAAAATATCTAATCAATTTTTCCACAACCAGGTACATTTGGAGTTTGAATCAAGTACACAATTATTTTAGTACCCCAATACAATGCAGAATAACTCCACAACAACTTGAACCATGCAATCAAAAAGACCAAAAATTTCGTAAAGTTTTGAAAGTTTCATCAAATTCGAACGAAAAGCATGAATGTTACAAACTTTTTTTTTATGTTTGAACTTATACTGGGAAACTTCTTATCTATTTAGGTTCAGTCGAGAGTTTAAGTCTTCTGTACCCGAAAACACTCTAAAACTTCAACCAAACGCTTATTTTCATCTCCCATTTTTTTTTAGTTCAGCATAACTAAACCATTACTCTAAACAAAATTTTGACCACTGCCTTCTTGTTCCAGACTGCACATCGCCTTCGTATATTTACATGATTTAAAAAATCAGAAAAAACATATTTTCGAGAACTAAATTGTACAAAACAAAAATATATTGAATTATTGAGAAATTATATCAGTTGTTGCAGAAAAATCACTTCAAACCAATTCATCAAATTTATATTCAAATCGTGATTCTTGGAAGAAATTAAACTTCATTCACTCATAGACACACATACACAGTAACATTTCACTTAAAATAACCCTAACTAACTTCTGTTCGACTTTCATCAAAACTATCGACTGCTACAGTAGCGACAAGCATACAGAAAAAAAAGAATACGATTTTCAAATAGAATGATTTTGATCTGCATCTGTACATATAGGCACAAACATAAGCGTCAGCAAAGTTTAAAACAAAAATGAGAGTAAAACGAAAACCTGTATAGATAAATGTTATAGAGTATTCCGATATTTCTAAAACGTCAGAAAAAAAAATCAAAGCAAACCGTGTTGCAAGCAAGCATTTTGTTTGCACACGACTACCAACAAAACAAACAATGACAGCTGAATAAAGGCGTCGAAGCAAGCTCTGAAAAGTGCTGTGTGCTTTTTCCCTCTTTCACTCGATGATAGACGAAAGCAGAACAAATAAAAAAAAAAACGAGAAAGTAAATATAAAAAAAACAAGTATTGTTGCCATTCTCTATTTATAATTATTCTTGTTACACAAACACAAACGCAGTTGAGGGACGGGCCGATAGATACACTCATACGGTTACATTTAGGAGCAAGTATTACAATTTTTGACCGCAATTATCCCACTGATGGGTGGATCGATGGGTAACAATATAGAGTAAGCAGCCACGCACCGTAGAACCATGTTTTTTTACGTTCAGTTTCGATTGGCAACACTGCAATATCCCCGCAGGGTGGCAGGTTGCCATGGTAACTGTTTGATTAAAGAATGCCTCGTTGTGGTTGGCAATGTCGCTGATTTTTTGGTCGTAGTTGATCGTTTCATAGACATATTGAAAGTATATACTATAATAGTGTTTATTAGATGATAAAAAAGATGGCATTTATTGTCCCCTCGAAGACCCACCCCTCGACTCCGGCATCATTGGCAGGAGTTAAACCTAAATAATGTATCGCAGTACGAGCGCAAGTTTTATTATTTGTATACACCCACACAACCACATACCCACATTAGTCTGTTTTAGTGATATTGGAAGCAGTGCAGAGTTTTTATAAATTGTACATCGGCAACGCAAGAGATGTCGAATAGAAGAAAGCTACTAGCTAATCGTTTTACCGAAGAGATTAGAGAAACATGGTGAAAAAAAGTACTACCGTGTGAACATGGAAGACGCATCAAGCAAATCTAACAAAGAAGCAAAAGCATTTTCCCCGTATTTATCTGTGTTTTGAGGACAGAGGAAATGGAAGAGAATACATAAGCTAACTGAGAAAAAGTGATTGATAGAGCAGAAGAGAGGAGAGCAAACTGAAGAAAACGCATAAATGGATAAACAACTAGAGCAAAGGTTCTCCACTGAGAACAGAAAAAACATAACAGTTAAGCATGAGTAAAAGCATGTATATACGAGTGATCGAAATGCACTTACGAGAAAATTTTAGATTAAAAAAATGAAGTATATAGTGGTTGTAGACTAGATTGCAGATAGTGAAAAATATCACCGGCCCTGTTCAAAGATAAACTAATTCTTCAACAACTTCTAACACGTCTCAACCAAACGCTACTTCAACACGAATATCACTATCTGCAACCATGTACTTCATTTTTATAGAATTGATTGTCAGTATCCTAGCTGTCTCCTTCTTCAGAAGCATGCAGACCTGCTTACTGCCCTGCGATCGATTCTAATGAGGTCGATATCGTCTGCAAAGCCAAGAAGCATGATCGACCGGTTATTCAGCTGGATTAAAGCCTTTTAGCCTTCCTTAGCCGAGTGGTTAGAGCCCGTGGCTACAAAGTAAAGCCATGCTGAAGGTGTCTGGGTTCGAATCCCGGTCGGTCCATGATCTTTTCGTAATGGAAATTTCCTTGACTTCCCTGGGCATAGAGTATCATCGTACCTGCCACACGAGATACGAATGCGAAAATGACAACTTTGGCAAACAAAGCTCTCAGTGAACAACTGTGGAAGTGCTCATAAGAACACTACGCTGAGAAGCAGGCTCTGTCCCAGTGAGGACGTAATACCAAGAAGAAGAAGAAAGCCTTTTGAACCTCTCCTAAAGGGCATTGCACGCCGCGGTTGCTAATGATGGAATGGTCTACTCTGGTCGACACCTTATTGTGTGGTCATTCCGGAACTGGCTTTATGGTCGGATATGTTATGTTATTATCTTTTTTGAAATTTCACATCGTAATAGGCTGTTTTTCACCACGCCAATCTGTCATGAAGCGGCCTACTTTCCCGCACTGAAGTAATCAGTGCGGGAATAGTCATTACGCATCTGAAACCAGTGCTGTAATGATTCATTACGCAACGCTTTCTAATTGCGTTTTGGGTTGCGTAATGAATCATAACACAACAATTTTTCAGAAATTGTAATATAATGAAGAATGCACTTCGATATAATTTTTGATACCCTCAAGTGGTCTTCTACGAAATTTCAAAAAATGTTGTACGTAACTCGTTACAGAACTTGATTTTTACTGCACTCGTCGTAATTATCCCACTCGGCAAGCCTCGTAGGATCACTTTACGCCTCGTACTGTAAAAATCATCATTCTGCAACTTGTTCCGTAAACTACTATTATTAACACTTCAGTCGTCGTGCTGCACAGTGCGTTGCTACATAGACAAAAATCAAATTTCAAGTTATTTCATTTGGCTATAATAAGTATCCACAAGTGTTTATAGATAGCATCCGCTATTGAAACAAGTATTGATAAGCTTTACAAAGCGCTAAAGGTACTACAACAAGCGTCGAAACTGACAGTAGGAGGAGTAGCAGAAAAACTAAATTTTATCGCGTGTTTTCCGCATTCCTTTCAACTAGTATGGAGAGTTTTGAAACCAATCTATTCAAATAAAATCTAAAAGAGTCAAAGAGAACATGGCTGAAGGTTACTTACCTTACCAGTCAGGCTAAGGCCTGGGTGGCCTCTGCTGTACGTAGGAGACGTCTCCATTCGACTCGGTCCATGGCTGCCCGTTGCCAGCCACGCATTCTGCGAAGGGTCCGCAGATCGTCCTCAACTTGATCGACCCATCTTGCTCGCTGCGCACCACGTCGTCTTGTGCCGGTCGGATTGTTTTCGAGAACCATTTTCACCGGGTTGGTATCCGACATTCTGGTGACATGCCCGGCCCACCGCAGCCTCCCAATTTTTGCGAGGTGGACAATGGTTGGTTCTCCCAGCAGCTGGTGCAATTCATGGTTCATCCGCCTTCTCCACGTTCCGTCTTCCATCTGCACTCCGCCGTAGATGGTCCGCAACACCTTCCGTTCGAAAACACCAAGGGCGCGTTGATCCTCTGCACGTAGGGTCCATGTTTCGTCCCCATAGAGGAGTACCGGTCTAATCAGCGTCTTGTAGATGGTCAACTTCGTGCGATGGCGAACTTTGCTCGATCGGAGCGTTCTGCGGAGTCCAAAGTAGGCACGATTTCCAGCAACGATGCGTCTCTGGATTTCTCTGCTGGTGTCGTTGTCGGCGGTCACCAGTGAGCCCAAGTACACGAATTCTTCGACAACCTCGATTTCATCACCGTCAATATGAACTCGAGGTGGGGGGCGTGCCGTGTCTTCTCTTGAGCCCCTCGCTATCATGTACTTCGTCTTTGACACATTGATGTTCAGTCCGATTCGCCTAGCTTCAGCCCTTAGTCGGATGTACGTATCCGCCATCGTCTCAAAGTTCCGTGCTACGATATCAATGTCGTCGGCGAAACCAAGTAACTGAACGGACTTTCTGAAAATCGTGCCACTCGTGTCTATCCCCGCTCTTCTTATCACACCCTCTAAAGCAATGTTGAACAGTAAACACGAAAGGCCATCACCTTGCCGTAACCCTCTGCGAGATTCGAAGGGACTCGAGAGTGTCCCTGATACTCGGACTACGCACATCACTCGCTCCATCGTCGCCTTGATCAATCTTATCAGTTTGTCCGGGAAACCGTATTCGTGCATAATCTGCCATAGCTGTTCTCGATCGATTGTATCATAGGCCGATTTAAAATCGATGAATAAATGATGTGTGGGTACATTGTATTCGCGGCATTTCTGCAACACCTGGCGGATGGCGAATATCTGGTCCGTTGTTGCTCGTTCGCCCATAAATCCTGCCTGATATTGTTCAACGAATTCTCTAGCAATTGGTGATAGACGGCGGCATAGAATTTGGGAGAGTACCTTGTAGGCGGCGCTCAAAATTGTGATCGCACGATAATTGGCGCAATCCAACTTGTCGCCCTTTTTGTAGATGGGACACACGACACCTTCCATCCACTCCTCCGGCAATACTTCCTCCTCCCAAATCTTGGAAATAACCCAGTGCAGCGCTCTTGCCAGTGCATCACCACCGTATTTTAGCAACTCGCTAGGAAGTTGGTCCACTCCAGCGGCTTTGTTGTTCTTCCACCGTCTAATCTCCGTTTCTACCTCTTGGAGATCTGGAGGCGGAAGTCTTTCGTCGTCCGCGCGTGCTCCCAAAGTTATTTCCGTGCCACCTCCGCTACTGGCCACATCACCATTAAGGTGCTCGTCGTAGTGCTGCCGCCACCTTTCGACCACCTCACGTTCGTTCGTGAGAAGATTTCCGTCAAAGTCTCTGCACATGTCGGCTTGTGGCACAAAGCCTTTGCGCGAACGGTTAAGCTTCTCGTAGAACTTCCGTGTGTCTTTAGCGCGGAACAGCTCTTCCATCGCTTCGCGATCTCGTTCTTCTTGATGGCGCTTTTTTCTTCGGAAGATCGAGTTTTGTCTGTTCCGCGCCTGTTTATACCGTGCCTCGTTCGCTCTCGTGCGGTGTTGCAGCATTCTCGCCCATGCTGCATTCTTCTCATTCTTCAACTGCTCGCATTCGCCGTCGTACCAGTCATTTCTCTGATTCGGGGCCGCTGGACCTAGTGCTGCTGTTGCGGTGCTACCTATGGCGGATCTTATGTGCCTCCAGCCATCTTCAAGAGTGGCGGCGCCGAGCTGCTCTTCCGTTGGTAGGGCCACTTCCAACTGTTGCGCGTATTCTTGGGCTACTTCTGAGTCCCGTAGCCGCTCGATGTTAAGCCGCGGCGTTCGGCTTCGACGCGAGTTTGTCACCGTCGAAAGTTTTGAGCGCATGCATATAGCAACTAGGTAGTGATCCGAATCTATATTCGCACTGCGGTATGTGCGAACATTGGTAATGTCAGAGAAGAATTTTCCGTCGATTAGAACGTGGTCGATTTGGTTCTCGGTTAGGTTATCGGGTGATCTCCAGGTGGTCTTATGGATATCTTTACGGGGGAAGAAGGTGCTTCGGACTACCATACCACGAGAGGCTGCAAAGTTGACGCATCGTTGGCCGTTGTCGTTAGATACGGCGTGCAGACTGTTCCGCCCGATCACCGGTCTGTACATCTCCTCTCGTCCTACCTGTGCGTTCATGTCGCCAACAACGATTTTCACGTCACGCGGCGAGCATCCGTCATAAATCTGCTCCAGCTGCGCGTAAAACGTCTCCTTCTCGTCGTCGGGTCTCCCTTCGTGTGGGCAGTGTACGTTGATGATGCTGTAGTTGAAGAAACGGCCTTTTATCCTCATCTTGCACATCCTTGCGTTGATCGGCTGCCACCCGATAACGCGTTGTCGCATCTTGCCCAACACTATGAAGCCAGTTCCTAGCTCATTTGTGGTGCCACAGCTTTGGTAGAAGGTAGCCGCTCGATGCCCGCTTTTCCACACCTTCTGTCCAGTCCAACAAAGTTCCTGCAGCGCTACGATATCGAAGTTACGGGGATGTAGTTCGTCATAGATTATCCTGTCGCAACCTGCGAAACCAAGTGACTTGCAGTTCCATGTTCCAAGTTTCCAATCGTAATCCTTATTTCGTCGCGTGGGTCTTTGCCGATTGTTCCGGGTCGTATTATCTCCTATGTTATTCGCAATAAGGTTTTTTACGGGTGGCTTATTGGGCCTACGCCAACACTCCTGTCTCGCCGGAGCGCCATCGTGCCAGCTCTGTTTAACGTCCCAACTAACACTAGGACAATCGCGCTGATGGGGCTACCACCTTGGATTTAGCTGTGCGCGATTCAGCATTTCTTGCTCAGCTGCTGGATACCAGAACAGACGCTGTTTGAGCCGCACCTCCTGGTGAACAGACGCTCGAGACGTACCTCCTCAATCTAGCTGATGTCAGAAGGACAACAGTGCCCAGGCTGCACTACCAGCTAAGTACGCAACCCTTAGCTGGCGGTCTTTGTCATCGTTTGACCCGTGGAAGCGTGAGGTAGGAACTTGTGAGGACCAGAGCTGTGTTGAACGCTCCTTCCTTGTTGTCGACTCACCGTTTTGCAGCCCAAAAGCTGGCTGAAGGTTGTTAAAGTATATTTGATGGAACAAGCACATCAATTTTAACTTTGAATATGTGAAATAGGCAGGATGGGTTGGCTTTGAAATCAAACTCATGGAATACTAATATGTAACTTTGATTATCGATTCGAAAAAAAATTTCCCCGAGTTCCACCCTAAATCACTCACAGACATGTTTCTTAGAGTGTCCTCTGAAAGGTCTGAAAGATACAGCTGCAACTCCCTGAAACTCTTCGAGATTTTTCACTATTTTGAGGTATACTCCTTAACCAGCACAAGTATGAACATGAGTTATTTGTGATAAAACAAATTGGAAATCTTGCAACGCTTTGTGGTCCCGTTCCGGCCCAACCAGGCATTACACCATAGCAAGTTTATGCTTGAAATAATATATTTTGAATGTAGTTTCCAAGGTTTGACTAAAATTTTATATTAAAAACTGAAAAATTAAAAAAAAATGCGATTATTTTTGCATAAAGACGTACAAGTCATTTTTGCAATTACGATTGAGTAGAGACGTATTTGTAAATAACTTCTTGCATCATCATAAGCAATAAAAGTACAAATTTAGAGATTTCTCTTAGAAAATAATTAAATTAGCGCTTGGGACAGTTTTGCGATTATGTGTATAGTATATGTCATTTATGCAAATTGTAGCTCTGTTGACCAGAAACAAATTTCCCTTTTATACCAAGATGCTCAAATGGCTTGATCTTCCAGTTTTGATTTTTGTCCCACATCTCCATACATTCCACGCACTGTGCGCTGTTGTATTTTATACAACAGTGGTGAAAAAAAACTCGCTTATCGTACACAGCATCAGTGTGGTGGTTCTGAAGATGACAAACCGCGCGATGACTGAAGGGTTAACGAAATTTGCAGTCCGAGACTGGCTCATCTCGGTCAGATATTTCAAAACCTCGACCAGTCAGATGGTTACTGTCTTCGAGAGATTTGTTCAGGACAGTGTTCGCTTCTTTTCAGAATATGTCATGGTAAAAAATTCCACCACTACGTGTTGCTACTGTACAACCTCACTTCTGGTGTTATATAATTTAGGGAGATCTCAGAATCTAAACGAGAAAGAAATGTTCAAAATGAACAGAGCTTCTTGCTTGCGCTCAGAAATTTTGCCAAGCATCATTCATTCTTAAATTCTATCCTGATTTCGTGTATTAACTGCAAAGGATCCCTGTAGTAATTGCTTATAGGATTCCTCGGCGGACTCCTACTTTTCTCTAGGAATGCCTCCATGGGTTCCTCAATAAATTTCTCCAGAGATTCCTTCGGGAGTTGCTCCAGAGATTCTTATTCAAGGATTTATCTTCCACGATTTTTCCCAGTAATTATTGCAAGGATTACATCAAAGTTTCCTTTAGAAATATCTCAAGAAATTTGTCTAAATATTCTTTCAGGAAATATTTATTGAATTATTTCATAAATAGCACTAAGGGTGCTTTCACAAATTTCTTTAGGGATTATTTAAGGAATTCCTTCAGGAAAACTTCTAGGAATTCCACCGTGAAATAGTTTATTGATTTCTCCAGAAATTTCTTCAGAACTTCTTTCAGGAATGCCTAACGAATTTCCTCATGACATTTCTGAGGCATTCCAACAAGAATTCCTTCAAGGATTCCATCAGAAATATCCCAAAGGAATTTCTTCACGAATTTCCGCAGGAATTCCTCCAAGAAATGCTTGGGGAATTTCCCCCAGGGATGATGAACTCCACCCCAGATTCGTTTAGGATTTCCCCCTAGAATAAAAAAAAAGCTTACAGAAATTTCTCGACGATTCCTTCAGGAATCCATCAATGTCTTCGTCAAGGAATTTTTCCAAAGAATTCTCCAAAGCATCCCTTCCTTGGGCTGCAAAATGGTGAGTCGACGGAGTCCTCACAAGTTTCTACCTCATGCTTTCACGGGTCGATGGATGACAAATGACCGCCAGCTAAGAGTTGGGTGCTTAGCTGGTAGTCCTTCTGACTTCAGCTAAATTGAGAAGGTAGTCCACCGAGCGCCTATTCACCAAGGAGGTGCGGCTCAAACAGCGTCTGCCTGGCATCCAGCGGCTGAATAAGAAATGATTTTCCCCGTAAGCTACACCTAAGATGGTAGCCCCGTCACAGCGGATAGGGAACCTTAGGCCTACTGTCCCCGAAACTTCGAAAAATGTTCAAGAAACTGATAGAGAAAGATTATGAACTGATTTAACGGCAACGACTTTTAGCGCGAAACAACGGACACGAATTGGAACATGGAACGTACTAATACTAGCCCAGCAGGGTAAACTGGCACAACTCGCCAACGAGGCGTGTCGCATAAAGCTCGAGATCCACCTAGGACTAAGCGAAGTCCGTTGGCCAAACTTTGGAAAACACAGAATATCATCGGGACAAATTCTGCTATATTCTGGCCTGCGAGGTGAACACGCTCCTTGGCACCGTGCAGTTCGCTTTCTGTTTAGCGCCCAAGCTTACGCCGCGCTTATGAAGTGGGAGCCTATAAATGAGGGAATAATCGTCGCCAGATTTAGAACACGGGTTTGAAACCTTACCATAGTCCAATGTTATGCTGCCGAATTGCAGGACAAAAAGAACATTTATAGTCAACTCAATGCTATCGTGGATAAGATTCCGAAGGGTGATACCAAAATCTACATGAGCGACTTCAATGCGAAGATCGGATCCGACAACTCGAGCTATGAGTCCGTCATGGAACGCCATGGTCTCGGGGAAATGAGCGAAAACGGAGAGCAGTTGGCAGAGTTTTGTGGCAATAACGACATGGTGGTCGGGAGATCGCTCTTCCCCCAGTGGCAGCGTACAAGAGCAATGGACCGTCATCAAGAATGCTTTCATCACTACTAGCGAAAATAATCTGGGTAAGCTACGCACTCGAAAAAAAACAGTGGATTATCGATGAAACCTGAAGGAAGATAGAGGAGCGGGGAGAAGCCAAAGCCGCGATAGAGCAGGCGAAAACCAGAGAAGCCAAGGCACTTTCCCGTCAACGATACTCGGCTCTAGAAAGGGAAGTTAAGCGCTCATGTAGGCGGGACAAACGAGCGTGGGCGGACTCCCTGGCTGACGAAGGTGAGAACGATACGCAGCAACCGGCGACATTCGTCTCTTCTGTGATATCTCATGACGCCTTAGTGGGCAAAGATGAATACGACGATGCCCGTGTAAGACACGACTTTTTAGCTGGTAAGTGGAGTCGGTTAACAGCTGTCCTGTTAACCGACTCCACTTACCAGCTAAAAAGCTGGTTTGAGCACTTCGAACAACTTTTTCAAGTATCATCCCGGCCACCAACACCAAAGTATGATCCGCCTAGGGTTCGGCGTATTAGTATTTGGAAGAACAGTGCGCATCGTACCTTCGTGCTGTGCGTACACGAATTCTCTCTGCTCTTGGAAGTTTTCTTAAAAACTACCTAAAGCAATAAAACAGTACTTTTCAGTGCTACAAAAACAGTACTTTTCAGTACTATTTTTTCTACTATTGATCCCTTTACGATCCTTGTTTGGACCCGTGCCTTCGATTTTTCGTTGGACCCGTTGGCGAAAGCTAGCGGTGGTAATCCTTCTTGGACACCGTCTTGGGAAAAAAACCTCTCGAAGATCACGTCTTCTTTCGTTTATTAATTGAACATGGTATCAACAACAAACAAAAAAAAGGGTGAATCTCTGAATTCACGACTTCCTTCCAAAAAAGTGGGTTTAAAAACTTTCACTACACGTGGCAAGAATGGAAGAAAGGACGTTTCCCCGGAATGCGAACTTTCTTCCAAGGGTGAAATGAATAATTGTATCGAAATGAGCAATCAGTTCGATGCTCTAGACAAATTTTCCGAACACCAAATCGAAGCAGCCTCTAGCCCAGGCTCTTTGATTCAAGTGAGAAAGCAAAGAGTGCCGCCTATCGTGGTCAGTTGTTCCGAATTTGGGGATGTAGGCAGGAGATCTTGAACTCCATTAGGGGAATCAAGGTTTCCTTCCAAATCGCAAAAAAAAGGAGACGTTTTGCCGGAAACTCTTAAAGATCGTGAACTTCTTCTCAAACAGCTTGAAGAGAAGAAGCACAAATTTGTTACTTATGACGACAAAACTGAACGTTTGTTCAAAGTTGTCTTGAAAGGTCTCTCAAGTGACTATAAATCACATGAAGAGATTAAAAATGGAATAAATGATATACTTGGATTTTCCCCAGTCCAAGTAATCATTATGAAAAAGAGAACCCAATCTGGCATTGTTCGGAAAGGGCTTTCTCAAGAATTTTATTTAGTTCACTTTAACCAAAAAGAACTAAATAATATTAAAGCTTTAGAAAAAGCAAAACTTTTGTTTGATGTCCGTGTGAAGCGATTCTCAATCCTATCAGCTCCACTTTCAATTATTTACGAGCCGACTGGAATATATATAAAACGTATGTTGACTCTAATCTTGATGTTAACATTTCTTTAGTAACTAAACTTGATATTGACAATGCTCTTGAAACTTTAACAAATTCCATTGTTGAAGCCCGGAGCATTGCAATTCCAAAATGTGTAACCGTAGGTCCCAATTTGCAGCTTGTTGGCGCTGCCACAATTTCCCCAGGTCTGTCCGAACCTGCCAGTAAGCCCCTATATCCAATTCCAACTCTCCCAAAAACATATGGACAGCCTTACTGGCACGGTAAACCTAGCTGTCCATGCTTAAAAAGATCCGACAACGTCATTTCCTCAATTAGCATATGTAACAATCTTTCTAACTGGTATTTTCTGACAGTGGTTTGAGTAAGTCCGACAACCGTTACGAGTTGTGTCGGCCCAATTGCTACCCTGCGCAGAATGGTTGACAATCCGACGAAGTGTCAAACTTCGGCACTTCGTCATCGTTCTTATTGGATCGAGTGGTGGTAATATAAGACGAATCAAGGGGATTCGTCCTTCTTTGCCGTTTGACTTTTGAAGAAAATAGTAGTGCGCGCCGTAAAGTGTCCTAGCTAAAAAAGTAAGGTTACAAATTATAGTAACCATGTGGTGTATATAATGGTTTGTGCTTTTTTTTCTAGTTTGCCCTAAATTACGATTAGTATCGAATGTTAGTAGTCCAAATTAGTGGTATAAAAGTGTTAGTACGGTTAGTAATTTTTTAAATACGATTAATTTGTTAGTTCCTAATTAAAATTATGTTAAAACAGTTGTGAACAAGCAGTTAGACACGAAAACGAACATCTATAACAATTACCAACTTATAACAAAGAAAAGGTAAAGCATCTATTGTAAAAATTGTAATTGATTGTAAAATTGTGTAAAATGGTGGTAAATTGTGAGAGACGTATTGGTACTAATCCATATGGGTTAGGTCCGAAATCGGGCCTTTTCTTTTTGCGTTTCCTCGCGTGGTTTATCCCGGAGGAACTTCTTTCATCCGCAGTGAAGCCAAAGGACCAGTTTGGAGTGTAGGAAAGTTGGTTGGTGTGCCGATAACCAGCTTAGTTCCGCCCGCCATCTTGGAGCGTCCATTCCAACAATAGCATCGACGCCATTTTGAAATTTCGGCCATTGCAACATCTCTACGGCTTCCTTCCCGCTTTCAACGTTCGGTCAGTCGGATTAAGACCAATCCCGACAAGGAACCCGAACGAAAGAAGCCCAGCTGGTGGGCCACAGTCCGTCCAGCAACCCTACATTGCCACAATCCGTCCAACAACCCTACATTTCCACACCGGCAAGAAACAGATTCGAAAGAAGCCCAGCTGGTGGGCCCTAGTCCATTCAGCAATCACGGAATCCAGTCAATGAAGGCCATGCTGGTGGGCCATAGTCCGTTCAGCAGCCATCTCTGGGAAAGAGCTTAACGCCCTCGGTCGAGGACCGAATACCGACCCTCTTTCGCCCGTTTTCTCGCCAACAACCCGCCCAATTCGCCGACATCCAGCCAAGCTAGCCACCGTTCATCACCATCAAGCCTCGCCAACAACCCACCCAAAAGCGCAAGTACCATGTAACCGTCTCTCCACCATACCAATATGCCCAGATTGGGTGAATAAATCTAGTAATGTAAGCTAAATTGGCGAGTAGGATTATTTAGCCACCGCACTCCCTATAAACTTTTATATACACCTCTCTTTCCTCGCTTTTCGTACCCAAAAGGGGTTCCCAAGCCTCATTCTCTTTAGTCTGCTATAAAAGTTGACCTTCCCTTCGATTCATTTCCGCTTTGGTCCTTTGAGTGGATTATTATCTATTCAGCTGTCAGTGTGCTTCAGTTAAGCTCCCACTGAAGGTAAGTGACTGGTGAAGCAGGGGTTGAAACGATGCTAATTGAGTAAACGACCCAGTGCTCGACAAAATTCATACCTATTATTCCCTACTGAGCAGCCGAGAGGCTACAAATTGGCGCCCAACAAAAAATCGATCAAGCGATCAAATCTTTCACCCCTCCCCCTATCTGTGGGAAGAAAACAGGTTCTGTTTTGGTAAATTCGTCCTTCAAACGAAACAGTTTTTGAGCAACATGGATTTAGATTTTGAAGTGCAGTACAAAAGTTTGATGGTACATCATTTAGAGAAGCAGGAGATTGAACATGAGTTGGCTATCAGAGCAGTGCAATTTGATCCGACCGAGTCCAGATCTGCCATTCAGAGACGGCTCAGGGATCGTCTCAAAGAAGAAAAAGAGATGAATACAGTTGATATTGACTTTCTCAGATCTAAAGTTACAGTTGATGCAGAAATCAAGATGATTGACGCAAATGTGGACCAAATTCGTGGATATCTGGAAAATGAAGTGCGATTTGAAGGTTTTAAAGACAGTTTGAAATCGCGGCTTGTCCATTACTTTGCCCGAATTCGCCGTGCTCTAGAATACGCGGAGACGGACGAAGATCTTAACGATTTAGACAAACTCCTCAGAGCAGTAAGGGGTTTAGTGAATACTCACTTTTCGATTTTCTCTCCTATTCAGACGGTTAGAAGTGAAATGATGCAAGAAATTGTCCGCTCCGTCTCAAATTTGAGGACTGGACTAGATGATGAGAAAAATCCTTCCAAAAAAGGAGGTAAGGAGAGCCAGAAGGTCTCCAAGAACGTAGATCGAAGTGATTTAAGGACATCTGAGGATGAGAGCGATGATCCATTATCAGCTCAGGGTGCGTCAGGGATGGCTAAACATTCAAATCGTCGCGAACTAAAATCGGATAGGCAAACGTCTAAAACGAACTTAGAACAGCTCTCGGGACTGCTCGCCGCGTTGTTCCCATTCGGATTTCCGCAGAATCCTAATGAGAGACCTCGTCAAGATATCAGCTCGGATACGAACCGTTCAGAAAAGGTTATTCGCAAATTCGCATTAGACAGAAGATCGAAGTCAAAGCCAATTCCTCCGGCTGAGACATCGGATTCAGTTGTAGAATCCGATCAGGAAAGTTCTACCGCGTTGTCAGATCCTCCGGTTCCAAATCGCTACAAAAATCGAAATCATCGTGTCGCGCTGAAGAATAGGCCCGTTTCCGAGTGGAATATCCGGTACGATGGCAAGGATAGTGGCCAAAACCTAATGAAATTCATTAAAGAAGTCGAGTTTTACGCCAAATCGGAAAACGTGTCTAAACGTGAATTATTTCGGTCCGCGATCTACCTTTTCAAAGACCAGGCCAAGTCGTGGTTCATGTCTGGGGTAGAGAACGAAGATTTCACGAACTGGAACGAACTTAAATCGGAACTCAAACGTGAGTTTCTTAGTCCCGATCACGATCACGTGACCGAGATTAAAGCGATTTCGCGAAAACAAGGTCCAAAAGAACTGTTACGTCGACCAGCAAGCCCCTCGTACGGACATCCATTTGTGAATAGGTCGAAATGACAGCACCTATCTATGACAGCGAGAAATGTTTATGCGTGTTGGAAGAACGATGGCAGGTTTGTCATATGATGATGATTGGCAAAAATTGAAGTAGATCGATGGCTATTGTTGGATTAAAAGTATAAAGTTTACGGATTTCAGAATTAAAGGTTTAGCTAATTGAGTGAAGTAATTGAATTCGAGTTGGTAAGCAAGTCATTTATTCGTGATTATCGTTGATAATTATAAAATTGAATTGTTTAGGTGTTTATGCATCCACATTTCCACCCACGTTGAACTAGGAGAATTAGAAAAGTTCTGGAAAGAAAATTAAATTTATAAGTAAGTTTGTTATTGAATTTCTCTAAGATGCAGTGTACGAAATTAATAATTAACCATAGGCCAACCCATTGACAGCTGGATTGTCAGATAACAGGAGAGGAAGATACCTAATCTGTATCTGTGGTAGAACACCAAAATTGTGAGTCCACATAAAATCATTTATACCTTTAACTCTAATCACAAATACAAATTTCAGCTTAAAGCGCTTCACTACAAACAACAGTTGTGTTTTGCTAAAAAGATTGGTGATCGTCCGAACAAATTCTTTAAGAATTTTGTCGCTAAAGATGCAGACGGGAAATACCTCCGGCTACAACTGTCAGTCGTGTAACGAGCATGACGGCGTAGATACGATGGTCGCCTGCGACGCTTGTAGCAGCTGGCACCACTTCAAGTGTGTAGGTGTCGATCATACCGTCAAGAACCGCCGTTGGGTGTGCCATAAATGTGAACAGGGAACCTTTTCGGGTCTACTCAACCCTCCGCAAACGAAGGATAAGACAGCGAAAAGCGGCGGCAGTAAGACGTCAAAATCACGGAGCAAGAAGCCAGAGAAGACCGTCGGATCTAAAATGAGTATAACGTCCAGTGCCCGCGCTGCTGCTTTAGAAGCTCAAATGCGCCTACTCGAAGAAGAAGAACTGCTAAAAGAAAAGGAATTGAAGGAGCAAGAGGAGCTACAACGCCTGGAGTTTGCTGAAGAACAACGGAAGCTTGAAATCAAGAAACAACTAATGGAAGAAGAATCCAAGCTCAGGGAAGCGGAGCTGTCGAAACAAAAGGATTTGCAGGAGAAAATGATGCTATTGCGACGGGAATCCATGGAAAAAAAGAAGGAATTGATGCGACAACAGGCAGAGCTTAGCGAATCGTCTTCATCGTCGCACGTTTCGAAGTCAGAGAGGGTGAGAGATTGGATCACGTCACAACAGCACACCAAAGGAGACAAGGTTGACATCACACAACAACGGATCTCTTGGCCGACTTCTCATATAGCAAACTCAGCATCACCACAACAGCGAGAGGGATCCTTGGTAACACCTAGACAACAATTTTCGAATCTTTCGCTGCATGACGATGATCGCTGCGCAGTGAATCCGGAATTACCAACGGCCTACATGCAAATTGCAGCCAGACAAGTAACTGGCAAGGATCTTCCGGCCTTTAGCGGCAATCCGGAAGACTGGCCGATGTTCATTCGGACCTATGAAGAAACAACGGCAGCGTGCGGATTCTCGGATGTAGAGAATTTGGTACGACTTCAGAAGTGCCTACGTGGTAGTGCGCTGGAAACGGTCCGCAGTCGGCTTATGATGCCCGCAGGAGTGCCCCATGTAATCAAAACCCTTCAAATGCGTTTTGGTAGACCAGAGCTTATCATCCGTTCGCTTTTGGAAAGAATTCGTCGAGTTGCTGCCCCTAAACCTGAGCGACTTGATACTCTCATCGATTTTGGGTTAGCCGTGGAGAATTTGGTGGTTCATTTGCAAGCCGCAAAACAAGAAAACCACCTGACCAATCCTGTCTTGCTACAAGAACTTGTAGCGAAGCTTCCAGCGCAACTTAGATTGGATTGGGCCAGATACAAGCTTCTTCGCCAAGATGCCACACTTGCGACCTTTGGTGAATTTATGAACGAGTTGATTCAAGCCGCCAGCGAAGTGTCGTTTGACTTACCTATTAGCCTGTCCTCGAAAGCCGAAAAACCTAAGGACAGAGAGGTTTTCATACACGCTCATGACGCCCCGGATATGGAATCAAAAAACACCGGTGCGATAAGAAAGACACCTAAGCCGTGTATCGTTTGCAGCGCCATAGGGCATCGAGTTGCGGAGTGCGAGGAATTCAAAGCCAAAAACGTCGAGGAACGAATGCAAATAGTGCGGCAGCACAATTTGTGTCGCACGTGTTTGAATTTCCATCAAAAGTGGCCCTGTCGAACCTGGAATGGCTGTAACATCCATGGTTGTCGCGATAAACACCACTTTCTTCTGCATCCTCCAACGACATCAAGTCCTGCCCATTTCTCCACCAACCATAGTTCTGTAATCAGGGAGGGCTGTGGTCGCTATCCATATTTTCGCATACTTCCCGTACTCGTATCAATGGGAAATAAGCGCCAAACAATATATGCGTTCATTGATGAAGGCTCCTCTTCGACGCTTTTGGACCGATCAGTGGCAGAACAATTGGGATTAGACGGACCTACAGAGCCTCTGACGCTGCAATGGACCGCAAATGTTGCGCGCCAAGAATCCCGGTCTAAAAGAGTAAATTTTCAAATCTCAGGCACTGGAAAGGCTGAAACATTCCAAATCACAGAAGCACATACCGTTGAAAGGCTTTTGTTGCCGAAACAATCGCTTCCATATGAAACGTTAGCGAACCAATATCCGCATTTACATGGGCTACCCATCGCCGAATACGACAGTGCCGAGCCAAAACTATTAATTGGACTCGACAATCTGAGCCTGTGCGTCCCACTGAAAATACGGGAAGGGCAAAACAAAGACCCTATCGCCGCGAAATGTAGATTGGGATGGACAATTTACGGGTATAACGCACGTACATCAGGGCCAACAGTGACCGTTAATTTTCATGTACCTGCCGCCCAAGACGCGGATCATGAGTTGAATGAACAACTTAAAGAGTTCATCTCACTGGATCAATCGGCCGCCAATCCAACGTACGAGATGCCTGAATCCGACGCTGATAAGAGAGCTAGAAAGTTGCTAGAGGAAACCACGCGAAGAGTGTCCGGCAGATTTGAAACCGGTTTGCTGTGGAAATCGGACCACATCGAATTTCCCAACAGCTTTCCCATGGCGGTGAGACGACTTGAGTTGTTGGAGAAAAAATTGGATAAGGATCCAACTCTTCGTTGTCGAGTACATCAGAAAATGGAAGAATATCTTGCTAAGGGATATTGTCACCGAGCTAGTCGCGAGGAGCTGAAGGCTTCCAACAGCAAAAGAGTTTGGTATCTTCCGTTGTGCGTAGTAGTCAACCCGAAAAAACCAAACAAGGTACGGGTTGTGTGGGATGCGGCAGCGAAGGTTAATGGCGTATCCTTTAATTCAGCTTTACTGAAAGGACCAGATATGCTGACATGCCTTGTTTCTGTTTTGTATCACTTTCGTGAGCATAGAATCGCCGTAACCGGTGACATAGAGGAAATGTTTCTTCGGCTTCTTATTCGACCTCAAGACAGCCAATATCAGCGATTCCTGTGGAGGGCAAATGCTGGAGACGCTCCTTCAGTGTATATAATCGATGTTGCGACATTTGGGTCAACTTGTTCCCCAAGCTCGGCCCAATTTGTGAAGAACGCAAATGCCAGAGAATACATGGAAGAATTCCCCCGAGCATCCACAGCTATAATTAAATACCACTACGTGGATGATTACCTCGATAGCTTTGAAACGGTGCAAGAAGCTATAGAGGTAGTTAAACAAGTGAAGATGGTTCATTCCCAAGGAGGATTCAATCTGCGCAACTTTTTATCCAACTCCAATGAAGTGTTGGCGGCGATCAGCGACACTACTATTGAAGATACCAAGCAGCTGAACCTGGTGCGAGCTGAAAAGGTGGAATCAGTGTTAGGCATGAAATGGAATCCATCAAAAGACGTATTTGTTTACACAGTATCCCTTCGAGATGATCTCGTCGAAGTTATCGATTCGACCCACATTCCAACCAAGCGAGAAATGCTCAAACTCGTTATGAGCCTTTTTGATCCTTTGGGGTTTGCAGCCTTTTACTTGATCCATGGAAGAGTTCTGATTCAAGATGCCTGGGCCACTGGAATTGGTTGGGATGCACCGGTCAATAGTGACTTATCCGAAAGATGGTTGCAATGGATAAGTCTGTTACCTTTGCTAAACGACTTACAGATCCCTCGATGCTATTTTCGGGGTAAAATTGAAGAGACGAAACAACTCCATATCTTCGTCGACGCCAGCGATGCAGCATACGCTTGTGTGGCTTATATGCGCGCCAGCGGATCTGAAGGAATAGAACTAGCGCTTGTGGGTGCTAAGAGCAAGGTGGCACCACTCAAAGTTTTATCTGTCCCTCGTTTGGAACTGATGGCAGCGGTAATAGGTGCACGCATGGCCGAATCCATCGTTAGCTCCCATTCATTCAACATAGCTGACATATACTTCTGGTCTGATTCTTCTACGGTTTTGGCGTGGATCAACTCGGATCACAGACGGTACACTAAGTTTGTAGGAGTGAGAATTGGAGAAATCCTTGCTTTGACGAAGATTAACCAATGGAGATGGCTGCCCACAAAACAAAATCCAGCAGATGAGGCGACTAAGTGGGGAAAGGGGCCAAGCTTCAATATCAGTGGCCGTTGGTTTTGTGGACCCAACTTTCTATATCATCCTGAATCTGAGTGGCCACGAAATCAAAACTTAACTTCCACCGAAGAAGAATCCGTTAGTGTTCATAATGTTCATTATGATACTACATCCACGTCAATGATAGAAATTTCCCGTTTCCAAAAATGGGAACGCCTACTGAGGACACAAGCGTACGTGATAAGATTCATTAATAACATCAGGTGCCGTTGTAAAGGCCAAACTGCAGATGTCGGGGCGCTGAAACAAGAGGAGATAAGGGATGCAGAGCGTCATCTTTGGAAACAAGCTCAAAAGGAATATTACGGCCAGGAACAGAAATTGTTGCTGGAAACACAAGGAAGCCCGACTGCACGCCACAATGTAGTGCAAAAGTCGAGCACCATATACAAGTTGTGGCCATACATCGACCAGCATGGAGTAATCAGGATGCGTGGAAGAATTGGAGCCGCATGGTATGCTACTGACGAAGCAAAATACCCCGTCATATTGCCCAAAACGCATTTAATTACATCACTTCTGGTGGATTGGTATCATCGACGTTTTCGCCACGCAAATCACGAAACGGTGGTGAATGAAATTAGACAACGCTACGAAATTTCAAATCTTCGAACGCTGGTAAAGCAAGTAGCGAGAAGATGTGCCAAGTGTCATATAGCAAATGCAGTTCCTCGCCCGCCTCCAATGGCTCCACTCCCCGAACAACGTATAACGCCTTTTGTAAGACCCTTTACGTTTGTCGGGTTGGATTATTTCGGCCCTTTAACGGTGAAAGTCGGACGCTCCGAAGTAAAACGCTGGGTAGCACTTTTTACGTGCCTTACGGTGCGTGCTATACACCTAGAAGTGGTACATAGCCTATCCAGTGAATCGTGCGTGATGGCTATTCGACGCTTCATTGCACGACGCGGTGCACCGGCCGAGATCTTTAGTGATAACGGAACCAATTTTGTGGGCGCAAATAAGCAACTGCGGCAGGAAATTGCGGCTAGAGATCAAGTGCTAGCCAGTACATTCACTAACACCAATACCCGATGGAATTTCAATCCACCGGGTGCTCCACATATGGGCGGGGCATGGGAGCGTTTAGTGCGCTCCGTTAAAAGTGCTATTGGAACAATCGTCGATGCTCCACGACGCCCCAATGAAGAAGCACTTCAAACAATCTTATTTGATGCAGAAGCGATGATTAATTCGCGTCCCCTTACTTATGTGCCACTAGAGACTGCAGATGAAGAGTCCTTAACCCCAAATCATTTTTTGTTGGGGAATTCCTCTGGAGTGAAGCAACCACCCTCGGAACTGACAAACCTTAGACCTAATTTGAGAAGCAGTTGGACATTAGTTCAAAACATCACTGATGCCTTTTGGAAGCGATGGATCAAAGAATATCTTCCGGTCATTACCCGGCGGTGTCGATGGTTCGAGAATGTCCGAGACTTCAACGAAGGAGACTTGGTATTAATTGTTGATACTACTATGAGAAACCAATACATAAGAGGACGTGTAGAAAAGGTATTCTTTGGACGAGATGGTCGTGTGCGTCAAGCTCTTGTACGCACCTCTACCGGATTATACAGAAGACCAGCAGTTAAGCTTGCATTACTCGACGTTGGGCTACCTGGTAAAGGTGGTCAGGACTCCTAGAACCGTCACCATCCTTTACGGGTGGGGGGATGTTACGTCGACCAGCAAGCCCCTCGTACGGACATCCATTTGTGAATAGGTCGAAATGACAGCACCTATCTATGACAGCGAGAAATGTTTATGCGTGTTGGAAGAACGATGGCAGGTTTGTCATATGATGATGATTGGCAAAAATTGAAGTAGATCGATGGCTATTGTTGGATTAAAAGTATAAAGTTTACGGATTTCAGAATTAAAGGTTTAGCTAATTGAGTGAAGTAATTGAATTCGAGTTGGTAAGCAAGTCATTTATTCGTGATTATCGTTGATAATTATAAAATTGAATTGTTTAGGTGTTTATGCATCCACATTTCCACCCACGTTGAACTAGGAGAATTAGAAAAGTTCTGGAAAGAAAATTAAATTTATAAGTAAGTTTGTTATTGAATTTCTCTAAGATGCAGTGTACGAAATTAATAATTAACCATAGGCCAACCCATTGACAGCTGGATTGTCAGATAACAGGAGAGGAAGATACCTAATCTGTATCTGTGGTAGAACACCAAAATTGTGAGTCCACATAAAATCATTTATACCTTTAACTCTAATCACAAATACAAATTTCAGCTTAAAGCGCTTCACTACAAACAACAGTTGTGTTTTGCTAAAAAGATTGGTGATCGTCCGAACAAGAACGGTTTTCGGACTATTACATGGAAATGCAAAACATTTTCAATTCCCTCACGAAACCGATTTCGGAAGGGAAGAAATTCGAAATCATCAATCGAAACCTTCGGTCGGACTACAAAGGTCACGCAGTCGCCTCAAATATCGATAATCTAGCGGATTTAAAGAGATTTGGAAGGCAGCTAGATGCAACCTTCTGGTATAAATACGCCAACTCGAACAATAACGAACAGAACACGTCGCGGAACAAAACCCAGGTGAACGAACTTACTCGTAATCCTGAGAAGAAGTCTAAGCATCAGAGCGAAGACTCGAAGAAATCGTACAAATCTCGAAACTTCTATCGTTCACAGAAGGAATGCTCTGATGAAGAGCAACCCTCTACAAAATCGTCGCGCGAAAACCCGGGAAATGTAAAGCCAAAACCGAAGACACCTGATCACCCTAAAGATTCACAATCGTGGGTTGACAGATATGTTCCTCCCACAGCCGGAATTTGTTTCAATTGCCGAGGTCAAGGTCATCATTATTCGGAGTGTAATCGACCAAGGTGCAAATTTTGTCTCAGGTGTGGTTTGCCTGACGTTGAAACCAAAAACTGTCCCTATTGCGCAAAAAACTTCAAGTAGACCTGAGAGGGCAGGTCAGTCAAACTTGTACGCAAATTCCCTCTTCTAGCGATTGTCAAGAATCTCTTTTCCATTTCGGCTACAGCCGAGTTCAATCCACCGACTATGATTCGCCAACAGCAGCTCGCCTGGAAGAGTTATTCGTTCGAGTGGAAGACGACGACCGTCCATTTGTCAAGGTGTCTGTGCTCGGTATTCCCATAATCGCATTACTCGATAGCGGAGCACACCGAAGCATTCTAGGCACAGGATCTTTAAAGCTCATAAAGACCTGTGTGTGTGTGTGTGTGTGTGTGTATACAATCCACCTCCCACTGACCGGCAGTGCTTTTATGGAAGAAAATTGTATGCATGTATTTATTGATACCCTTCGATATCTTTATATCTGCAGACAATTTTAGCCCGGGAGATGAAAGGTGATAGCTCTACTGAAATTCCAACGACCCATTTCAAGAATGGCAGTAAATACACACACATTCTGAGGTCATTTTCATTTACAGTAAGCCCCGCATAAAAACACCCAGATATCAAATGGATATATGAAATGTTTTTACACTTCCCGAATCGAAAATTAAATTTTCGATCCTGGCACGTATTTAGTTGCAAGTGGTAATTGGTAAGTAAATAATAATAAAGAACGATTTTACCTGGATGTAAGGCTGTTTTTTTCCGTCGCCACACCGAGCTCACCGCAAAATACTATACACTTTTTCACTGCACTACGCGCATAACATGATCGCTTCACCCGCTCCAGCAGGAGCAAGCGTCACGGTCAAAGGATCACACACTACCTTTAAAGCTCATAAAGACCTGCAAGCTAAAAATTTTTCCAGCAAATGTTGACCTGGTTACGGCCAGTGGACAGAAATTAGATGTGACGGGATACGTGAATCTCCCTATGAACTTCAATGGACAAACAAAACTTATCGCTGCATTGGTAGTCCCAGCCCTGAAACGACGTCTGCTTTTAGGCACCGATTTTTGGAACGCTTTTGGAATCGTACCTACCATTCCGAAAGTGGCTGTGGAAGAACTAGAAGTTAGCCCAGAAGAGCCACCTCTGACAAATGACCAGCTCGGTGAGTTAGATATAGTCAAAGACCTGTTCAAAGTAGCTATTGAAGGAAAATTAGACACAACACCGCTAATAAGCCATCGCATTGAATTAACCGAGGAAGTCAAAAACTCTCCTCCGGTGCGCATAAACCCCTTCCCCACCTCTCCAAAACGACAGGAGCAAATTAACCAAGAACTGGACAATATGCTCGAAGCGGGAATAATCGAGCGATCATACAGTAACTGGGCTCTAAGGTTAGTCCCTGTGGACAAACCCGATGGGACAGTACGTTTGTGTCTCGACGCTCGAAAATTAAACGAGAGGACCTTACGAGATTCTTATCCACTGCCCCACGCAGATAGAATTCTCAGCAGAGTGGGACCATGCAAATATATTTCTACAATCGATTTGTCGAAAGCCTTTTTGCAAATCCCCTTACACCCCAAATCTAAGAAATTCACGGCGTTTTCCGTTCTAGGTCGAGGGCTATTCCAGTTCACTCGTATGCCATTCGGATTGGTCAATAGCCCAGCAACACTATCCCGGCTTATGGACCGAGTCCTGGGTGCGGGTGAACTTGAACCTAAAGTCTTCGTGTACTTAGACGATATAATCGTCCTGAGTGAAACGTTTGAGGAGCACCTCACGTTGCTCAGAGATGTCGCCAGTCGACTGAGTAGAGCGAATTTATCGATCAATATACAGAAATCTAAATTTTGTGTTACCGAGCTTCCTTATTTAGGATATATATTGACAAACAAGGGCTTAAAACCTAATCCAGACCGAGTGGAAGCGATCATTAATATTTAACGCCCTACCACCATCCGAGCCTTAAGACGGTTTTTGGGTATGTGTAATTACTACCGTCGTTTTATAGCCAACTATAGCGAGGTAGTACGGGCACTTACAGACTTGCTGAAGGATAAGCCCAAGTCGATTCGTTGGAACGATTCAGCGGAAAAGTCCTTTGTGAAGATTAAAGAACTGCTTATAAGTGCCCCGCTTCTTGCCAACCCTGACTTCAACAAACCCTTTAGTATCCATTGCGATGCAAGTGACACGGCCATCGCCGGAGTCTTAACACAAGATTTGGAAGGCGTTGAACAACCCATTGCCTATTTCTCGCAGAAATTAACAAGCCCCGAGCAACGATACTTTGCCACGGAGAAGGAGGCCCTAGCTGTCCTGAAGTCCGTTGAAAAATTTAGATGCTACGTTGAAGGATCGAAGTTCACGGTTATTACCGATGCTTCTGCCCTCACATACATTCTGAGAAGTAGTTGGCGTACCTCTTCACGTTTGTGTCGATGGAGCATAGAACTACAACGGCATGACATGATTATCAAGCATCGCCGCGGTATCGACAACGTGGTGCCTGATACCCTGTCACGATCCGTGGAAGTCCTAGCGCTAAATCGACAAAACCAAGATTGGTACACGAAAATGATCGGCAAGGTAAACGATGAGCCTGAAAAATATAAGGATTTTCGGGTAGAGAATGGTGTTCTCAAGAAATTTGTATCCACACAAGGAGAGGCTTTAGATTACCATTTTGAGTGGAAAATCTGTGTTCCAAAAGAAATGCGAGAAAACATACTGGTCGAAGAGCATGATGATGCACTTCATCTAGGGACCGACAAAACCATTGCTAAAGTGAAGAAAAAGTATTATTGGCCGAACATAGGAGACGATGTGCGGGCACATATCCGCAAATGTTCAGTGTGTCACGAAAGTAAACCGTCCAATCGGTCACAAAATCCGATGGTTGGTTCTCCCAGACTAGCCACCAAACCCTTCCAGATCATTGCCGTAGATTTTATCCAATCCTTACCCCGGAGCAAATCAGGGAAGGCTCATTTACTAGTCATATTGGATCTCTTTTCGAAGTTTTGCTTGCTCTTTCCGGTACGAAAGATAACAGCTCCCCAAGTCTGTGATATTCTGGAAAACTGCTGGTTTCGGCGGTATTCTACTCCAGAGTGCCTCATATCCGACAACGCATCAACTTTTCTGTCGTCTAATTTCAAAGAGCTCTTGCAAAAGTTCCAGGTGCAACACTGGACAAACCCTCGACACCATAGCCAAGCTAATCCGGTGGAGCGTCTCAATCGCACCATCAATGCGTGTATACGATCTTATGCTAGGACTAATCAACAACTATGGGACACTAGGGTACCTGAAATTGAGTACGCTCTTAACAATACTCCCCATGGAGCCACCGGATTTACTCCGTATCGTGTACTATTTGGTCACGAAATTGTGAGCCGGGGAGATGAGCATCGGGTCGACCGAGACACCGAGACCCTTTCGGATGGTGAAAGAATTGAAAAGAAGCTTCAAATTGACCAGTTTATTCACGAACTTGTTCACAAAAACCTGAAAAAACAATTCGATAAGAATTCACAAAATTACAACTTGCGTCATAAAACATTCTCACCTGTTTACACTGTTGGCCAAAAAGTTTACAAACGAAACTTTCGTCAATCGTCAGCAGTTCACAAATATAACGCCAAGTTAGGTCCATGCTATCTTCCTTGCACCGTGATAGCTCGTGTGGGAACCTCTGCTTACGAGCTGGCAGATGAAAAGGGGAATTCAATTGGAGTTTTCTCTGCTGCAGATTTGAAACCCGTTGAAACCTGAAAAGAAAACAAATGCACTCATTAACTTAACATTTTACGATACGTATCGAGAAAAACTTCCTTCTGTTTAGTTGCGGCCGAAGCTGAACATCCTCCAGTTACACCTGTAACAAAATCAATTAATTAGTCTCAGCAATCAAAAGCCAACTCCTTTCGATCAATGATTTCAATTTCGTAGATTACTTACCTTTGTAAACAACGAATAGCTTCCTTCTCTGTGTGTTCCTCCATGCAGGCTGTAAAACAAAATATAAACATTGGTACCATAACTGACAATTAAAGCAGCTCCTGTTAGTCGCGCGCAATAACAGACGGAACAAACAGGGAATGAAAACATTCACTAGTTAGCTATAATTTTTCACTACGTACCAACAGTAATTTTCACTATTTTCACGATTGTCTGCACTTTCACTTTCTCAATTCAATTCGTGTTTTGTTTTGCTCACTTATTCAGTTTGACAGTTCTTGTGCTTTTGTATTGGTGAAAGATTCCATAACGCTATCCTTCCTTCAAATGGGAAAGAGTAACGCGTTGGCAGTGTTGCCGATTTCATGTATGCGACATAATTTACTTTGTACATTCAAAATAAATATTATGTTGATTATTTCATTGTATTGTTAAACCCCATGCTTAGTAAAAATGAATGTTTCCATTCATTTTTTTACTGGGATGGAGGGGTATTTGTAACCGTAGGTCCCAATTTGCAGCTTGTTGGCGCTGCCACAATTTCCCCAGGTCTGTCCGAACCTGCCAGTAAGCCCCTATATCCAATTCCAACTCTCCCAAAAACATATGGACAGCCTTACTGGCACGGTAAACCTAGCTGTCCATGCTTAAAAAGATCCGACAACGTCATTTCCTCAATTAGCATATGTAACAATCTTTCTAACTGGTATTTTCTGACAGTGGTTTGAGTAAGTCCGACAACCGTTACGAGTTGTGTCGGCCCAATTGCTACCCTGCGCAGAATGGTTGACAATCCGACGAAGTGTCAAACTTCGGCACTTCGTCATCGTTCTTATTGGATCGAGTGGTGGTAATATAAGACGAATCAAGGGGATTCGTCCTTCTTTGCCGTTTGACTTTTGAAGAAAATAGTAGTGCGCGCCGTAAAGTGTCCTAGCTAAAAAAGTAAGGTTACAAATTATAGTAACCATGTGGTGTATATAATGGTTTGTGCTTTTTTTTCTAGTTTGCCCTAAATTACGATTAGTATCGAATGTTAGTAGTCCAAATTAGTGGTATAAAAGTGTTAGTACGGTTAGTAATTTTTTAAATACGATTAATTTGTTAGTTCCTAATTAAAATTATGTTAAAACAGTTGTGAACAAGCAGTTAGACACGAAAACGAACATCTATAACAATTACCAACTTATAACAAAGAAAAGGTAAAGCATCTATTGTAAAAATTGTAATTGATTGTAAAATTGTGTAAAATGGTGGTAAATTGTGAGAGACGTATTGGTACTAATCCATATGGGTTAGGTCCGAAATCGGGCCTTTTCTTTTTGCGTTTCCTCGCGTGGTTTATCCCGGAGGAACTTCTTTCATCCGCAGTGAAGCCAAAGGACCAGTTTGGAGTGTAGGAAAGTTGGTTGGTGTGCCGATAACCAGCTTAGTTCCGCCCGCCATCTTGGAGCGTCCATTCCAACAATAGCATCGACGCCATTTTGAAATTTCGGCCATTGCAACATCTCTACGGCTTCCTTCCCGCTTTCAACGTTCGGTCAGTCGGATTAAGACCAATCCCGACAAGGAACCCGAACGAAAGAAGCCCAGCTGGTGGGCCACAGTCCGTCCAGCAACCCTACATTGCCACAATCCGTCCAACAACCCTACATTTCCACACCGGCAAGAAACAGATTCGAAAGAAGCCCAGCTGGTGGGCCCTAGTCCATTCAGCAATCACGGAATCCAGTCAATGAAGGCCATGCTGGTGGGCCATAGTCCGTTCAGCAGCCATCTCTGGGAAAGAGCTTAACGCCCTCGGTCGAGGACCGAATACCGACCCTCTTTCGCCCGTTTTCTCGCCAACAACCCGCCCAATTCGCCGACATCCAGCCAAGCTAGCCACCGTTCATCACCATCAAGCCTCGCCAACAACCCACCCAAAAGCGCAAGTACCATGTAACCGTCTCTCCACCATACCAATATGCCCAGATTGGGTGAATAAATCTAGTAATGTAAGCTAAATTGGCGAGTAGGATTATTTAGCCACCGCACTCCCTATAAACTTTTATATACACCTCTCTTTCCTCGCTTTTCGTACCCAAAAGGGGTTCCCAAGCCTCATTCTCTTTAGTCTGCTATAAAAGTTGACCTTCCCTTCGATTCATTTCCGCTTTGGTCCTTTGAGTGGATTATTATCTATTCAGCTGTCAGTGTGCTTCAGTTAAGCTCCCACTGAAGGTAAGTGACTGGTGAAGCAGGGGTTGAAACGATGCTAATTGAGTAAACGACCCAGTGCTCGACAAAATTCATACCTATTATTCCCTACTGAGCAGCCGAGAGGCTACAAATGTGAAGTAAAATTTGAATCCGTGATTATAGACGATGATCTTAAACTCTTGATCCGTCTTAAAAACGTGAGGAGAAGGCAATTTCAACGCACTCGCGATCCTGCTATGAAAATTATATGGCAGGATTTGCAGAAAGAAATCAAGAAACGTTTTGCTCAATTGAGAAACAAAAATTTTGAAAATAAAATTTCTCAATTGGACCCTGGCTCTAAGCCCTTTTGGAAATTATCGAAAATCTTGAAAAAACCTCAGAAGCCAATACCGGCATTGAAAGAGGAAAACAAATTATTACTAACTAATCGCGAAAAAGCTCAAAAACTTGCTATGCAGTTTGAAAGTGCGCACAATTTTAATTTAGGACTTACTAGTCCAATTGAAAATGAAGTTACTCAGGAGTTCGAAAATATTCTCAATCAAGAGAACGTTT
This sequence comes from Aedes aegypti, assembly GCF_002204515.2. Taxonomy (NCBI): domain Eukaryota; kingdom Metazoa; phylum Arthropoda; class Insecta; order Diptera; family Culicidae; genus Aedes; species Aedes aegypti. The sequence goes on along the minus strand of NW_018736247.1, from coordinate 65,786 downwards.
TCGAAAATGCCTGGGAGACTGATTTGGAAGAAGTGAGAACTATTATTAAAAAATTCAAAAATATGAAAGCTCCTGGCGATGATGGAATTTCCTACATCCTCATCAAGAAACTTCCAGAAAGTAGCTTATCATTTCTAGTTGATATAATTAACAAATGTTTTCAATTAGCATATTTTCCTGACAAATGGAAAAATGCTAAGGTTGTTCCAATTTTAAAACCAGACAGAAATCCTGCAGAAGCTTCTAACTATCGTCCAATCAGTTTGCTTTCCTCCATCAGTAAACTTTTTGAAAAGGTTATTTTGAACAGAATGAATGAATCTGAAGGCTATTCTACTGGTCTTGCTCTTCTAGACATAGAAAAAGCATTCGACAGTGTTTGGCATGAAGGTTTGATTGTAAAATTAAAAAACTTTAACTTTTCAACATACATTGTTAGAATAATTCAAAGTTATCTGTCAAATCGTACACTTCAGGTTAATTATCAGAACTCCAGATCTGAAAGACTTCCTGTAAGAGCTGGTGTTCCCCAAGGCAGCATTTTGGGCCCAATATTATACAATATTTTCACATCTGACTTACCTGAATTACCTCAGGGATGTCAAAAATCTCTGTTTGCGGATTACACAGGCCTCTCCGCCAAAGGACGAAGCCTGCGTGTCATCTGTAGTCGATTGCAAAAAAGTTTGGATATTTTTTCTTCATACTTGCAAAAATGGAAGATTTCTCCTAATGCTTCCAAAACTCAACTAATAATATTCCCACACAAACCAAAAGCTCTTCATTTGAAACCTTCAAGTAGACATGTTGTCACGATGAGAGGGATTCCAATAAATTGGTCAGATGAAGTTAAATATCTAGGGCTCATGCTAGATAAGAATTTAACTTTCAAAAATCACATTGAGGACATTCAAGCCAAATGTAATAAATATGTAAAATGTCTCTATCCCCTTATTGATAGAAAATCAAAACTTTGTCTTAAGAACAAGCTTTTGATAATCAAACAAATTTTCAGGCCAGCCATGTTGTATGCTGTACCAATATGGACTAGCTGTTGTAATACCAGGAAGAAAGCTCTGCAGAGAATTCAAAATAAAATTTTGAAAATGATTCTGAGACTTCCTCCCTGGTATAGTACCAATGAGTTACATAGAATAATCAATGTTGAAACATTGGAACAAATGTCAAATAAAATAATAAATAATTTCAGGCAAAAATCGTTACAATCTTCTATTGCCACGATTAATGCGTTATATGTTTAGGTTAAGTTAGGTTAAGTATACCCAGGTAACCATTAGGCCGTAAAAATTGGCACAACATCGGTTCTATAGTGTTATAAAGAACTTCTCTCACAGAGCCTATAAACACTATATTCCTCTAAAGTGCTGCATAACAGCCACTTTTGGCGAATTATTTGGCCCATATACTGCCTGCCCCCACTTTCAAACCACGCCCGTGCAATAGACGTCAAAACATTTTTCAGTGGGTAGCACCCACCACAGATAAAAAAAAGCAAAAAAAAAGATCTGTTTGTTTTGTTTTTTATCCTACTTCAACCGCTATGAGTCAAAAGAGTGTTATTTTGTTTCCTTCTTTCTCGCACCAATTGCTTCATTACGATAGGCCATTACATTTTTTCTGTAGTTTTTAGTTGTTTTTGGTAAGCTGGTCGGTTCCAGGCTCGAACTTAGTACTGTTAGTTGTAGAATATTATGTTGCAGCGCTTTTCCAATTGATCCATCCTCTGGTCTGATTAAATCATCGTCTAAGAAGCGTTCTTAAAGCAGAAAAGTGGACGGACAAGTAAGTAAACTTGAAATCAATTTAATTTGCTAATGATTTTCTAATGCTTTTGTTTTTCACCATAGTGTCTGCCAAAAGAACAATCCAGAAAAAATTAAGTGCAGCTGCATTGATGCGAGCCATTCAATCGCAAAATGCTTCGGACGAGGCTACGGATAACTTGCCGGTAGCACCAGAGAAGAAAGATGCTTCATCGCAGACGGAGTCGAATGAATCCGTGGAAGGGAATGATAGCCTAGCTATCAAAATAAACAAATGCCTTTTGCTGTTGTCTCACTTGAATACAAAAGTGGATGCGTTGGGCGCGAATCAATATCAGCAGCCTGGAAGGTCTTCAAATGAGCAGATCAATCTGTCGAAGATAACTTTCCAACCCGTTAAAAGTTTGGCCGATTTTGAAAGCTTGGAGGATCGCTGCCGAGATGAATCGTTTGTGAAGGGAATTGTTGCCTCCATTGGAAATATTCACGGTCGTCACAGATATACAAGTCAAGGAGCAACGGTGAGTCTTCGAATAATCGACTACTTCTTCGCTCGCAATTTCCTGCTACAGTGCTCGTGGACAGGTGCTACTCGTTCGTCCGGTAACAAGGAAGCCAAAAAGCAAAAAGTACCGTTCATGAAGTTTGATAGAACGATTGATTTGTTTTATCAAACGGTGCTTTATTCCGACCCATCCTATACGCTAGATGAATGCAAAACTTTTCTGCACCGCTGCTTGAAGAACGCACATCAACGGTTCGCGGAGGTAACCGGAATAAGAAAACCAGTCTCGAGAAAACGGAAGCAATTGACGAACGAAGTCGTTCCACCTGAAGACCGTATGACCGGAGGACAGAGTAAGGATTTCGACAACATTGCAGAGGCAGATACAAGTTACAACGAAGGATCACTGGTAGAAACCAACGGAAATGCATCGTGGCAAGTAGAGTTTCTGGAGGAAGAGGAGAATTTGCCGCCAAAGTGGTTAAAAATTGAAAATTAGCACCGTGGAATGGAACATTGATTGATTTTTTGTTAAACTTTTATTTCAGTGATGAACTTCTAAAAAATAAAACCGAAACGTGAATTCGACGAGAATAAATTGTGGTTTTTGTTCAAACATGACAGTTTTCTTATTTGACTTTGCTCATTTCTCAGGAAGAGTATGATGTAACGGTACAAAAATAGTTTCTTCGTGAATTTCTATCGCAACCAATTTACAAAAAATGCTGCTGAATGGATAAAGCTTACAAGAACTGAAATCGTTGTTTGTAATTGTTCTATAGATATAAAAAACATCTGAGGGAAATGGTATTTCAACGTGTGCTTCGAATTGTTTCAGTTCTGAACCAACTATACCATCTTCATTCGCGAAGTTCATAGCTACAATTGACTTATCATTTGTAAGGAACCATTTATCTTCGAACTTGTTTGTTAGCCTGAACCCTTCGTATATTGTGCAGTACAGAAAGTTATCACCATTAATTCGAGAAGGCTGTTTTAAACTAGGATATGATTGAATGATTGGGCTGTTGTTGTGGGGCTGAGTTTTCTCGGAGATTCTGTTAATTATTTGTTTCAATGGTAACCGTCCAGATCGCACCATATTTTTAATTTGAAATAAGAAATTTTCGAACGGGTATGGTGTTAACGAAGATAATGATCCAAATTTTTTGACCTCGTCCACATTATGAACAAGGTTGTGAGTGTTACTCGAAATAACGTGAAAATGTTTGTTGTAATTTTTAATGAATGTTTTGAAAAGGTTCTCAGCCACGGGTAAATATTTCCTATAGTGTTCACTTGAGCAAATCGTGACGGCATAGAACAAACTGATGAAGTTCTCAAACTGAGTTTTATCAACAACATGTTTGAGAAGTGCTATCCCAATATAATTTAGGAAAGATGCGCATTCCGAGGCCTTCCAATGGCAAAGAAATCGCAATCCTCGCACTTTACGATGTATTTCTGACGGTAGCCTTATGTTAGCTAGCATATTGTCAATACTGTCGGTGGTAGATTTTGACCATTTTGCGTAATGCATTTGGCCTTCTTTGTAAATTGTGAGCAGTTTTTTGGTAATACCCAAATGTAACAGATGTAATGAATCAGATACTATTATATCCTCAACCATGTCAATTGGTAAGCGAAGCAGGGGCGATTCAACGCAAATCGTTTTAAGTTTCCCATTGTCTCGAGTTTTGTAAGTTTGATGATGATCTCCGTACAAACGCTTACGAAATCCTTCATCTGTTCTCTTGGGAGCCTCTGTTACAGGATACACATTTACGCGTTGTTCCTTTGAACGTGTTCCAACGGCTGTGCACTTCAAACACCCATGGAATGAATTGAAGTTTACCGTTCCTGTAATTATACATGGATATGAATTCATGGCAATAGAGTATCGACTTCAATTACCTTTAATGAAGGCTCTTGCGGGTGAGTCACAAATAAAGGCTCGAATTTTAACCGTCAATAGATTGCTGTTGATTAGGATTCCTGATTTTAAAATTGTTTCCGCTTCATCTGCAAACGGCTTCAAAAACATTTCAACAGAAGTAGGTTTGCTTTTGCCATGAAAAATGCCAATAATCATTGGCTTCATGGCTGGTTCTTCGAAAACGTTGAACAAAATTGGCCATACTTGATCAGTACCATTTTTGTAAAGCGGTAATCCGTCAATGTTTATATTAAGAGACATTTTTCTAGGCTGCTTAAGATCATAGAATGCTTGAGCCAGACAATCACCTATAACGAATAGAAAACACACCATTTAAATTTTCTTTCATCTTATTTCAATACAAAAACAATATACCCAATCCTTGATGCCAATACTGGCCACCTCCAATTTGGATCAAGTTGGGTTCTTTACGAGGAGTTTTAAGCAGTCTTCGCGGATCGGTGGGAAGGCACCGATCTATTGTGGAGAGCCGATTAAGCAGTGGTTTCAATGCTGAATGAGAAACATTGTATTCCAGGCTCCATTTTTGGATGAAAGTGGTTAAAGTTTCATTATCGTCAGTGCAATCCTGCTCAGAGTCTGAGGATCCAGCGGGACTATAGTCAAATGACTCTTCAAGGGCACCATGAACTTCCAACACGTCGGAATCATCGAAACCAAGATCTAGAGCTACTGTTCCCGAGGCTGCTTTGTAATCGTTTGCAGAACTATCGATGGTTCCATCGTTCTCTCCGTTATTTTCGGATACTGTGTAACTAGTCGATGGTAGATTGCCATCGTCCAACAATAATTGCTCATACTTAGCTAATTTTCTCCTGTAACTACCACTTTTGAGAAATTTTTGCCAAATCTGACTTCCATCCATTGTGGCTATTTTTCTTCTAATGTTTATTTTGTTTGTTGATTTTTCAAAATGTCATTCATAACAAAGCTTCATATTGGCAGTAGTGAACATCAAATACGGCTTACATTGACTAGGCTTATAAGCACTGTTACATAGCGTTATATACCAATATAGAACCTACATTACTGTTTTAATAACACAAAGCCTATAGGCAGTTGAAAATATGATATGCGGTTTGTAAGCATTAAAAATCTGGTATACGGTTATCATCCAGCTTATCACAGTGCTTAATGGTTACCTGGGATTCAAAGCGATTTTTTTCTCTTATAAGCAGGTGAAATCAACTCACCTGTAAAAAATCTGAACTGCTACGGCAAATGAAATGTAATATGTTGTTAACAAAATGTTAATTAAATCTTAAATTTGTTTTACCAAATTAGGATGATTGTGTTGTCTAATAACACAGAACACCTAGATATAAGAAATGAATGTAATGTTTGGAATGATACTAATAAAGAAATTAAAAAAAAGGATGTGGAAGAACAATCGGATTAGTCAACTCACCAAAATTCGAATATCCAATTCCAATGTCAAATATGTGCTGCTATACGCAAGTGAAACGTGGTGTGTATCAGCGAAACACTCAACGGCTGCAGGTTTTCATCAACAGATGCCTACGGTATATACAGTATAGGACAAAACATTTGTTACTTTTTCGATTTTCGATACAAAATGACCAACTTTGTTAGGCTAGATCTCAGTTATTTATGAACCGTTTCGCATGAAACTTTCACAAAGCATCAGATATAAATTGAATTTTAACATATATTTTTTTAATAGTTTTTCCAATTACGAGTTTATAAGTAATAACTGTTTAACTAAAGTATAATTTTTGACGAAAAATTAAAAACTATTTTTCCAATCAAGAGTTTATAAGTAATAACGGTTTAACTAAAGTATAATTTTTGACTTGTTCATCTCGTTAAAATCTACAACTTTGTTGAAGATATAATGAAGCTATTCCTTCAATATGTTTAGTTATGTCAATTATAAAAAATCGTCAAAAAATTCACTTTAGCCAAACCGTTACTACTTTTGAACTTGTGATTGGAAAAACCAGTCAAAAATATATGTTAAAATTCGTGTAATATTCGTTGTTCTGCCAAAATGTCATTCAAATCGGTCCATAAATAACTGAGATATAGCTTACCTAAGTTGGTAATTTCGTATGGAAAATCGAAAAAGTTGCAAATGTTTTGTCCAATACTGTAATTCGGACATGGTGGCCACACAACTGGATCTCTAATGCTGAGTTTCATCTTCGGTGCCACCAGCTACCGATACAAACCGAAATTCGACAACGAAAGTGGGGGTGGGTCGGCCACTAGGGTGATTCATATTTTAAAAATTTTCGAAAATCCAATCTCCCATATGCTCCTCACCATTCTTACCATAAAAATAGTGTTCTGTGAAATTTTCAGCTTTCTAGGTGGTGACTTAAACGTGGCCCAAAGACAATGTAGGTTTATATGGGAATTACTATGGAGAAATTTTGAGATATGATCCAAACACGCTAGTACTGTAAGGTAAGTACAAACTCATTAGCCCAAAGTAAAAACTAATTCTTCAAACCATAAAAAAGAAAGATTTTGTTTGCTATTATTTAGCTTAATATGGGATTATAGCCCTGCAGACATGTACAGAAATCCCAAACAAAATTAGCTCAAAATGGATTTGTTTCTTCAGCAACGTCCTTTGTTAAGGTTTGAAGAATGAGTTTTCAATATGGGATGATAAGTTTCTACTTACATTACAGTACTAGCATGCTTGGAACATTTCTTAAAATTTCTCCATAGTAATTTCCATATAAACCTATATTGTCTTTGGGCCACCTTTAAATCACAACCTAGAAAGCTGAAAATTTCACAGAACACTATTTTTATGGTAAGAATGGTGAGGAGCATATGGGAGATTGGATTTTCAAACATTTTTAAAATATGAATCGTCCTAGTCGGCCACACTCTACGTCGGGGTGGAAACGAAATCTGCAAACAAGCGCAGGAATTGATTCCAGCAGGACATAGCAGCAGCGGCAGACCCAGAGGCTCATGGGGATCGTTCTAATAATTACGTAACGCAACAGGGAGAGGGAGGGGGTCTTACATAGTGTTACGGTCCATACAAAAATTTAAAATTTTCTTTACAAACGCTGTTACGTGGGGGAGGGAGGGGGTCCAAAATTGGCAAATTTTGCGTTACGTAATAATTGAATGAACCCATGGCGGTGCAGTCGCCGATAATTTTACCTGGCCGCAGGTCAAGGCGATAGCTGGCAATCGCCCAGGATGGAAATCTTTCACGTCGGCTTTATGCACCAGAATGGATGCCCAAGACCCATAAGTAAGTAAAAAATCCTTTCCTGAAATCCTCCTACGATTTCTTCAGAATATCCACGGGGGTTCCTACATAAGTGCTTCCAAAGATATCTTTAGAAACTCAGGAAGTTTTCAGAAATACCTTTAGGAATACTTCCAGCGAAACAGGAATTTCATAAAGAATTTGGTTGTACAGCGATGAAAAAATCACAGTTTTTTTTTGTAGCTTGATCGAAAGAGTTAATTTTTCGAAGTATAAAATAGTAAAAATTTCAATCTGTAGACTCAACGACATTTCAATTCAAATAATGACAGCTCAGCAGAAGCACCAGATTATTTGACAGACAGTCCGGTAGCAAGGGATGAATCAATATTAGATTACAGAAAAGTTGCAGAATGATGATTTTAACAGCACGAGTAGTAAATTTATTCTAAGAGGCTTTCCAAGTATCTTTTAGAAAAATTACGACGAGTGCTGTAAAAATCGGGTTCTGCAACGAAATTATATCGGAATGCATTCACCATTATTTTACAATTTCTGAAAAATTGTTGTGTTATGATTCATTACGCAACTCAAAACAGTTGCGTAATGAGAAAGCGTTGCGTAATGACTATTCTCGTACTGCATGCTTCAGTGCAGGAAAGCAGACCGTTTCATGACAGATTGGCGTGATGGAAAACAGCCTATTACGATGAGAAATTGCAAATTTCAAATATGTTTTGAAAATATTTCCATGGCACGCCGGATTTTGATACTTTGGATTCTGACTTATTTTTAACGCAGAATCAGAGTATGTAAATTACTGGATATCCTTCAACAAGCCAATTATCTTATGGATTTTATTGAAAATATTTCTAGAGATTCTTTCAGGAATCATCCTGGTCTCTCTTAAAAAAAAAATGTTTCCTTTAAAAAAGTTTATGAATTTGGAACTTCACAGATTTTATCAGTGGAGCTCTGTTTACTCTGAACAACATTCTCGAAGTCAAAAATTTTATTTATATAGGCAAATATAATGCGCCACCGTCAGAGTTCGCTAGGGGAGAACGAGAGAAATGTCACTAAAAATGTTTGTTTACGTCCAAAATTCAATTTTTCAGTCCAAAAAATAGGTAATTATCGGGACGGACCTGGTGTAAGGGTTAGAACACACGCCTCTCACGCCGAGGACCTGGGATCGAATCCCATCTCCGAGATAGTCACTTATGACGTAATAGTTATAGTGGCGACTTTCTTCGGAAGGGAAGTAAAGCCGTTGGTCCCGAGATGAACTAGCCCAGGGCTAAAAATCTCGTTAATAAAGATAGAAAAAAAGGTAATTATCAATCGGTTATTGAACTGTTTTCCATTGGCATAGTCACTAACAAAGAATCCGGAAGTTTATAACCTATGTAGCCAAACACCAATTTTCCAATTTTCTCCCGCTAAACGTAAATGAACACTGACCGGATCTATACATTTCCGAAGGAAATAAAGTTTGTCATGTTTTTCAGTAATCTCTGATCGCCTACAAAATAACTTTTCTGAGAAAAAGGGTAAATTGTGTGCTCCTTCCTATGATACATACGGTGCGTTCTCAACCCAAACCCCTCTTTTGCAGGTTCTTCTACTGGCCATCAGATGAAGAAGAATTCCGAGATATCCTTCAAATGCATCATATCAGCGGTATTTACGTACATTAGTGCCATGTACGAGATGAATTTGGAACTTTGCAGGTTCCATCGATGAAGCTCTTCTTTCTTTGAACAAATTTCTCAAAAAGAGACAATTTATATCTCTTTTAGATTCCGAGATATCTTCGAACGACATCATGCTGGAAGTAATTACGTTCACTATCGTTACGTGGTGGATGAATTTGGAGCTCTGCAGGGTGTCTCGGGGAAGCTCTGCTAACTTTTAACAACTTTTTAAAAGACAGGAATTTTCCATCTCGATTAGATTTCAAGATATCTCGAGATACTCTTGTGCCACATAGTGGATGAATTTGTAATTTTGCAGGATCCATTGGGGAAGCTCTACTCACTCTGAACAACTTTCTCGAAGACAAATCTTTTCTATCTCGTTTAGATTCCGAGATATCCCTCAATGATATAACACCGGAAGTGCGGTTGTAAAGTAGCGCCACGTAGTGGTGGAATTTTTTACCATGACTAATTCTGAAAGGAAGCGAGCACTGTCCTGTACAATCTCCCGAAGACAGTACCCATCTAACCGACCGAAGTTTTGAAATATGCTACCGCAACGCCAGTTCCGCAATGATCACACATTAACTGCTTCACAAACGCGAACAGAAATTTCCAAGGGTTGAACTGGTGGCTCTTTACTGCTACTCGAACGAGTCGCTGAGCCATTTTTTTCAATAGGGTCCTAAAATGTCTGTTGAAATCTTGTTTTCTTAATAATAGTTAGAACGTATTCTCGCAACTGCTTTGGCAAATTATCCTGCTCAAATAACAGTTAATTTATAATTATTCTTTATTTCTGAAAAATACGTTGAAATTTTAACCTTGTCACTTTTAATCATCTTTGACGTTCACTTCGTAAAAAAAAAACCAGTGGGATTTTTGTTTTGCTCCAAGATCTACGCAATGGAGTCAGCACAATTAGTTCACATTCCATAGTTATACTTTTTGTAAGCTCTAAAACGACAAAACAGAACAAATAAATGTCATGCTTCACTACCATTCAAAACCCTGCGCTTATCACAAGCCCAATTTGTGTAATGTAGGAATCCATCGTTCTGGATAGCCGAAAACGAAGCAGATTAAGGTAGAATGTAATGCAAACCTAAATTCGAAACGCACATGGACGGACAGCCGGACAGACAGCTCACATTCTACATGCACGCCTTTTATGACTCAGAATGTGCTCCAATTGCAGAGCATTCTCTTCGCCAACGACCAGTCTACTCCATGTAGAATCAGAACATCCATTCCCAATGCGGGATAGGCAAAAACATCGCCGAATCTGCGACAAAGAGACAGTTCCTTGCCGACAGCCAAACCGAACGGTCGAGTCTTACAAAAACAGTGATCACAGTTACGAATTTGATAACGAAAAGCCAGATCAAACCAAAGAGCTTCGTCATGTACAAATCGCTATCAGTTTCAACGGTAGGCTTGCTGCTGGCATTGGTCTTTAACAACCTCGGAGTTCAAGGAGTGCAGTTCGAAAATTGCGGTGAGAAACGTTCGAGAAAAATCGCGAGCTTTGAGTTGAAGTTTCGTTAAAAAAAACTTGTGTAACTCGTAATTCCAGGTGACGAGAACACCATCGGAAACTACAGCTTAGTCGAAGTGTCCCGGTGCAATTTGGATGAACCAGCTTGCGTCCTGAAGCGAAATACCAACGCAACCATCTCGATCACTTTCACTTCAGGTAAGTGTGCGGCTTTCCGTTCTGAAGGATCTCATCCTACGGTTGGCCTTTTCTTTGGAAATCTAAATTGTCATCAAGATCATCGCGACAAATGTGTAATGACCCAGTGCGGCTGCTACTCGGCTATGACGATCTAACAGCTCAAAGTGATAGTCAGAATCTTTTTAAGATTGATCTTAATGAAATAATGACATTTCGTGTTTGTGTCGGTCTCTCTCTCGCGGGTCACGGTCAAACGTTCTAATTAATCTCATCGCTGACGCTGCTAACGATAATCATATATGTTATACCTTTCCATTACCATTGTTACCACTGCACTGTAGTTCGCTGGACAGCTCCGGCAGTTTAACAATGAATTCATTTTATGCTCCATTCGGTTTCGTTTGTAGCGAGCTACTGCGTTTCCGCGGATTATTGTCAACGCAAATTGCGCGTGAAAGCTTTGAGATTTAATCAGTCGCTGACCGGCTACAAAGGGGTCTATTGAAATTTTCTGTAATCAATGAATTTTGCGTGTTGTGTTGATTCTATTTTGAAAGTTATTCAATGAATACCTTATAGAATAGTTATATCAATATCCGATACATTGTGCGTTCCATGATTGTTCAATTATCCCAATTTTAAGATATAGCGTGTGAGCCGAGAGGGGTCGTCCTCAAACAATATCACATAATCAAATGACTCGCTATAGGAGAGAAGCGTTATTTATGAAACACATGCTGATCTAATCATATTTGCATGTTTAGAACGACAGTCACAGTTGGCGAGTGGAAAGCATGAAGCCGTAGTAAGGTACAGTAGAACGATGTGTCATTGCATCGCTTTGCTACTACGTGATGTACCCGTAAGATTTGTTGGATTTGTTTTTTGTTTTGTATTAACAGGGTAAAGTTAATGATGATCTGCTTCAAAATTATGTACATATAAATTGTGAGTCAATAACTGCTTAGCATAACATTATTGGTTTGCCGTTGTGACAATTGTAAGCCAGGAGTGGTAGCAAATCTTTATTTAGAGCTTTTTCGCCTAGGATTTCACCATGAAGTATTGTATTTTATAACCCAAGAAATTTTACCTCCAGGAAATCTTTACTGGATTTTTTCAAGATTTTAACACATATTTTTAGAGAACTTAACAGATCAGGTGTGTTTACACCTGGATTAATTCTAGGAGAAATAGTTGCTGATATATTTTGCGAATTTCATAGTTAAATATCGGGCTTTGTCCCAGCTGAAAGTAATTTCCGAAAGACATCGGGGGCAGAAGGGGTATTCTCCGGAAGAATTCATGAAAGGACTCATTATGAATTTCTGGAGTTATTCTAGTAGACATTTGTTGAGGAAAACCGGGGAGCAATTTTAGTAGAACTCCTGAAAAAAAAAACACTTGGTTGAATTACTACAATAATTAAAGAAAAATCCTTGGTGTAATTCATAGTGAAATTCCTGGAGCATGAGAAATTTCAAGTAACCTGCTAGATTTTGTTTTTAATTTTGTATTAATTACTGGTGGAATTCAAGAGAAAATTTTTGAGAGGGTTCTTGAAGAAACACCAGAAAAAAAAACCTGGAGGAATTCTTCAAGGAAATTGGAATCAAGGAATTGTGAAAAAAATTCTTTCAAAAGTTTTGACTCTTGAATTAATTGATGTTTACATTTGGAATGAAAAATAAATATGGTTGCCAATCGGTCACTTCGATCAGCACAGTGCAGTAGTCAAGGGATAGGGGCGCAACGAGTGCAGTGGTTTCCAACCCAACACGCCCTGCTTTAGTTTATGCCCCCTTCATAATTTGACATAATCATTTGACATTTGTGGATGAAGCGACGAAGATTAGTGCGTGTGCAGAAAAGAGAAAGGTGATTAAACGTCAGATTGCCTTATGTCAAAAAGTGACGTTTATCTTCGTTTTAGGTGGGCCCATCTAAAGATAGTGCAAAGAACGAAAATTGACTGTAATAGTACGGCTTATCATAATCTAACAAACATTAGATACCCAGTAGGTCGTTTTTTATCCATAATTTTCTCCAAATCTCTACAGTAGGGGTTTCTCCAGGTATTTTTTAGAGATATTTTTAATGAATTTTTCCAAAAAATTCTCTAAGGATTCCCTTTGGAATAATTTTTAATCATAATCTTATTATCTCTAACAGTTCCGATAGAGTTCCGCTGCATTACTCGGGGGATTTCTCTAGAAAATTCTTCCAGAGAGTCCTCCAGGAAAATTTCTTTAGGGCATTTTCTAGAGATTTTTTTCAAGTTTATCTGCATAATTTAGGGAATTTGTTCTACGAATATACCTGAAAATTCTTTACATGGATTTCTCCAGCAAAGTCTCTACTGCGATCCTTCCAGAATTTTTTTCAAGGATAACGCCATGATTATTTTTTCCAGGGATTTCTCCAAAAATGCCTCAAAAGATTGCTCTAAAAATTTCAGGAATTCATTCAGAGATTTTGCCAGGTATTCCTCCAAAAACTTCGACAAGAATTTCTCCAGGGATTTCTCCAGAAATTTAACCAGAGATTTCTCCATGAATTCTCCCAGAAGTTCCTCTAGGGATGACTCTTGGGATTCCTCCAAAAACTCCAACAGAGATTTTTAAATATTTTTATGAGGTTCCTTTAGGGATTGCTACTAGAATCCCTCCAAGTATTTATCTAGGAATTTAATTAAGGTTTTCTCCAAAAAAATCTTCAGGGAAGGAGTTTCTGGAAAATTCTCTGGAGGTATTTCTAGAGGAGTACTTGAAGGAATCTCCAGAGCTCATTCAAGAGACCAAGAACAATTCTCTAGACAAATATTTAGCGATTTTGCTTTATCTCTAGGAGAATTCTTGCAGGAAACTCTTGAGAAATTCGTGAAGTAATTACTGGTAGAATCCCTGAAGCAATCCGTGGAGAATCCTGGAGGAAAATCGAGAGGACTACCTAGAGAATACTATGCATGTATCCTGGAAGGAATTTTGGAGTAATTCTACAAGTTGTCCTCAGTGTATCCAATGGAGAAATCTTTAGAGACATCTCTGCAAGAACCCCTGTAGATATTTTCCTGAAGAAATGTTTGGTGGACTCTGGAAGAACTTCTGGAGGAATCTTTGCAGGATTATCATGAGAAATCGCTTACAAAATTAATTGGCAAAGCACTTGCCTCAGGAACAACATTTTGATTCAAATGCCTAACAGTGTGTTCATTCTGTATCATATTCCGAACACCTTGATTCAAATTCCGAACAGCACGAATAAATCCTATTCGAATGAATAATTGTGCAAACAAATTTTTCTGAGCTGGTTCTACTGGTCTCGAACTAGAGAATCATCACTACTCCCAAGGTATTAAATAGATTTGAGGACGTTAAAACTGAATTGCAATTGACTACCATTTCCTGATTATTTGATGACATATTTCAGCGAAACATTTCAACTAAATCGCCATACAAAAACAGAGTGTTCGGAATATGAATATGTTCGGAATTTGAGACAAAACGGTAGTTTTCACTCGAGAAAAACTAAAAACGCGTCAATATTATCGATTCCGTGCATCGAATCGTTAATTTCCCGTATCACAGCATATATTTTTTTAATTACATATCCCGCATAATTATAAACCATATTCATACTGTTCCCCATACCATTCGTAACCATTTGCAACCACGTTTGAATAATTCCCTAAAACATCCAAATAAACAATATATCAACTCTACCGGTAACGGTTTTAACAGTTTGATGAACAGTAATCCGGAAAATAACAATATGGGGAATAGGCGGTTAAGTTATGTAACCATTTAAAAACGCAGATTTCCTCGAACATTTTTTTTCGAAAACAATTTGCCAAATGACCGGTTTACCATCCATTTTCTGCACAATTCACTGTAACCCAAACAGTTGCAGAATTGTTAAACTGTTAAACCTTGAAATGAAACGAATAATGTATTTATAATGATTGATTTACTGTGCGTTATTGTTTTTTCACCGTTTATTATAATGTGGGTATGTGTTTATACCATAAGATTTTACCGCATGTACCTCCTGTTTTGATGATTCTTGATAAAAATGAAAAAAACATAAGTAATGTTGGAATCGCCTTTTTTAACTAGTTTATTTCACGAATGTACGAAGTGATTGTTAGGTGATTGCTGTTCATTGTTCTGTCATGTGAAAACATTTCTTTTCGTTGTTCTATCCAACTCGCATCACCGAACATCTTTTCCCTGCGGGGCCAATGGAAGCTCCTGGAGGCTGCCCCATCTTCGTGCGCGTCATCAAAAGAAATCATGTTCTACCGGAGAAAAAAAAAGATGTAAAAAAAACATTACATATAGATACAAAAACTTACCAACTACGAGGTCGCTAAGATTGCTGCCGTCGGAGGTGGCCATTCGGCTCTACCTGTGTCATTTCCACTCTCCTTCTATCGACGATTCTGCACATATAATTCCAAATGAATGAGGAATTCTCCAAACGGAAATTTACCACACATTCGCGATTAAATTGCCGGGGAAAGACGATTTTTTCGTCTCCGTGGGCACATGGTACCGGAGCGATAATGGAAAACCGAATTGTTGTGAGCTGCGGCAGGATTTAGACAGGAACTGATGGCGCGGAGCAACGTATTTGGCACTCTAGAGCACTCTAAATATTGGAACATTTTTTTCATTTATTTTTTCACTGAAAGGTAAATACAACAGCAGGCACGCTTAAAAAATTCTACATAACGGCTATTCTAACTGAACTTTTGGAACTTGTAGAAACTTATGAGTTTCAAATAACGGCATAACTTTATTAACATTTTTACAAATCTCGTTGAAAAACCTGTTTACATTTGAGTAAATTTAATTCTGCGATTCACTATGTGTGTGAAGTAGGATTAAACGCCAGTTTAAAAGTTACAGAGCTGTTGTGTTATTTTGTAACGTGTACAGAAAATAACAATTTGCCAAACTGTTAGTTATAAGTAATGTATAGTGAAATGCATATGTGAAAGTGTGTTGCGAAATATTATTACGAACCATTCAACGAAATGTTAAGTTACATTTCAACTATTTCTCCTTAGTTTCCATTCTCATACCGTTCAACAATGTCTGTACAATATGATTTATTATGACAAATTGGTATACATTAGCAAACAATTATTTATAGTTGAAACCTAAAACTCTTTTATTGTTCAACGTAAAAGCAACTGTTCGTGATACATTAACCACTTCGGTTAGAAGAACTTTACTGTTTGAAATGTTTGACAAACTGTGTTTTTCTATGCGGGATTGATCCTCAGTTTTCTAAAACTGACGCTTTTCTGCTTCTGGTGATCGAAAACACCAACAACAATTGGACATCATTGTATGTTTTCTCCATCTACTTTCGTGCCATGAGGGTAGAATTATATTAGTGGTGGTGCGGTTACTTTGTTGGTGGCATAAATGTCAGTGAATTGAATATAGTGAGCATGATTTTTTCGTCCCTGCTCTGGAGCAATCCCTGGAGAAGTTCATGGAGGGACCTGGAAATTTCCTTGGAGAAATACCTGGTAGAATTCTGAAAGAATTCTTTGAGGAATTGCTTAAGGTTTTCCTGAAGCGCTATCTGATCCGGTCTAAAAAAATCTGATTGCGATCAAAAGTTTTTCGTGATGGAATTTCTGGTGAAATCCATAGTGAAATCCATGCAGAAATCGTAGTATGGGTCATTGTACAGATTACCTTGGAAAAAAAATCTGGTAAAATCCCTGGTTGAAGGCTGGGTTCCTACTGACAAAAAAGGAATCGCCTATCTCGATGCGTAGAAAATTTCTTCTTAGAAATGGTCCAGTAAATCACATTTTTCTGATCGCAGTACGCAGTTAAGAAGAGATGTCATTTCAAACAGCCTCCTGACACCGCCCATACAACCCCATTGAAAAATAAAGAGCAAACATCTCTGGTTCCTAATGGGAAATGGTTCCCACTGACAGCTCAATGTTTGTAAACAAATAACCGTTTGAGGAATAATAATCGATGATGGCGAAATCTTTTCCTCCGAAAAATTTCTTTTCCCGCATAACAACAGTTATTCGAACAAACAAACGGTTGCAAACTATTGGATTGCAGTACAGCAAGTCAATTTGGGTTGAAGTGGTTAGCTAGAAACACATTTTAGTATTGGAGGAAAAATTCCCTAATATGATTAGGCCATTGTACGTTGTTGCTCTTGAGTTTGATGCTGACCACGAAAACATGGCTGCCTAGCACCGGGTTGATTTCAAAGGGGACTCTCTGTAGGAAATTTTTTGACCCATTCAGTCAAGCAACTTCCTTACTCTTCGTACTACATAACTTTCTAAGGTTGCTATGCAATTTAGTTCGATGAATCAACATGTTTGAATACACACAAAAAAAAAGTTTGCTAGTGGTTCGTGTACATACGTGCAACTTGCACGTATGTTCGTGCATTGAACGCACTGCGTAATCAAAGCTTCACCCTCTCATCAATTTTTCAAAATAATCGTTTTCAAACTTCGAATTTCGAAGCAGTATCTTCAAGTTCATAAGATTTTTTTATCAAATCACAACTTCGGATCCGTTGGAGGAAATATTTGGCGTGGTTAAAGTAAACTTCCAGTATTTAGTGTTAATCAAGTAGTCCCACTACGGGTTTTGTTTAGCAGAAATGATACGCCGCCAAAACATTATTTTGATTGTTCTTCTTGCTAAAACATTTGACATGAAGCATAGCAGCATCATTCTATCAATCTATCTAAGATATTGTCAAGAATAACTCAAGGATATCACCATTTATTCATCCATCAAAGATCTCATAATTCATTAGGAGAAAATATCTGAAAGGACTCGCTGATAATATGCAGATATAGGTATCCGTAAAGACTCAACAGGGACCTCATGGGGACCTTGTCATAGATCAAGTACTTCTCAATCTAGTAATCACAGTCTTCACCAAGAACAAGTATCTCAAAAAATCTATTAAACAGGAACTCTTAATGCCCAAGGTTCCAAAAGTAGGGAATCATTAAAAGTTGGTCATTAGTCGATGTTTGAGTTGTCAGGCAAGGCGTGTAGGTACCTTCTGTCAAAATTACGTCTCCAGTTATCTGCCAAAAATTGAAACAAATCGTTACTCTTGTGTTTGGAATAAATACTTTTCCCGGTGAATTCCACAATTTCCTGGGTATTCCCCGGCATTTGGAATCCCCAGAGATTTCCCGAATCTCCCAAATGGATGAGAGTATCCAAATTTATAGGTAAATATCTTCAAGAGTTTCTTAAGAAACCAGTCCTTTAGAAATTTATGAACTAATTCATTGATAAGTCCCTGAACTACACAGGGATTTATAAAGAAAAGTTTGGAGGAAATCTTGGAGAATAATGGAATGTCAGAACAGGAAATGTCTGAAAAATTCCCTAAATAATTACTTCAAAAGGTAACTAGATGATTTGAATGAAATTTATCGGTAGTTTCAAAGATGTCCGTTTCGTCTGCAAAGCTTAGGAACATGTTCGACCAGATATAACGTGCCACATATATGCCCGTTATCTCTCCCAATAATTCCGTCAAGACCAGTATTATACAGCAGGTTCAAATATGCATCAAAATAGTCCTTTTGAAACCACTTGTAAACTCCTTGGAAAGTTTTTGTTACCCCATGAGTTACTCTTTTTGTGAAGATAGCTGAAAAGTAGGGGAAAAGCAATAAATTTTGACCTACAAGAATTCTATCTCTTTTGCGTATTTGAACCCTTTGAGCAGAATCTCAATAAAAATAATCAAAAGAGTAGATTTAATTATTGTACCTTTGATTTCCGCCCTAATTGCTTACCTTTTGATCTACGCGTCGCTTTCATCAGTGTCCGTAGATTTAAGTGACCAGATATGTTTTGCTTCAATCCGGGACAAAAATAAAAGTTTTCAAAATGTATCATATAACATCACACGATACGTGATATTTGTCTTCCTTTTGAGGTCATAACCTAAGAAAATCACGGTTTTGTAATCTAATGTTTTGAAACGAAAATCATTAGATTTTTTTTTTCCAAATATGTGAACCACTACGTCTATACTTTTGGTGTCGTAAAACAGGGTGCAAAATGATCATTTATTACAACTTTATTTTAATATTATTATGAATTTAGATATTGTGAAACTAATTTAGACAACATTGATTTACAGTCAATGGCAAAAGCTAGCAATCAACTGCTGTTTTTCCATACAAAATGCACAATTTGAGGGTCTGTATCTCAGCTTTTGGTTATCCGATTTGGCTGAATGACGAACTACAAACAACTTGAAGTTTTGTCTGTAGTGAATTCAATACATTGCAGTTATTTTCCAAAGAGTTTCAGAGGGTTGTCAAAGGTATGTACACAAGAGACTTTAAAATTTAAATAAAAAACGATAAGTTTTGGGTGGTTGGTTTGTTGGGCAAAGTTGTTTACTCTCAGAAGTTACACAATTTATCAGAACACACCAATCACCCACAACTGATCGTTTTTTAATTAAATTTTGAAGTCTCTCGGTAGTTCGATACTGAACTTTCAGCTTAATCGGACTACCAAAAGCTGAGATACAAGGCCTCAAATATGAGCACTGTGCATGGAAAAATAGCACTTGATAACCAACTTTTGTCACTGACTGTATGTAAGTTAACAAAATTGATTTTCATAAAATATTTACAAATTATAGAAAAAAAAAACTTAAGAAATTCAAAATTTGAAATGACAGCCAGGGGTGAAACTGTTTCCATGCTCTAACAAATTTCAAAGATTGAACATCTGCCCTATACACTAAATGTTGGTCCCCTGAAACTGGAAAAGTTTAAACTACTTCTTAAGACTATGAAATGATAACATTTAATTTCATTTTTCATTTTGCAGCGTTTGGTGGGGCAATGAGAGCGCAAGTCAGTCCAAAGCCGGGGGAAGGGATAGGTAATGGCCGTAATAGTCTATGCGGACCACTTGAACACCATCGGAAAGGATAAGAAGGGTTGGGGTAGGGTATAGGGAATTGGAGAAGACTTGACACAGTAATGCGATTAATGCTGCAAAATGTAAATGTGCTGAAAGCAATTTAATTTGAGTTGAAGTTTGATTTGACTAAAATTCCAAATAGATCGGCCATTGTACAAGCAAGAAAAAATATGCTGATCGCTTTCTAGAAATTTTATAAACAACAAAATAGTAACAATATGAGAGTGATGCTAAGAGCTGCTGATGGCACGATGCGACGCTTTAGGAGATTTTTATACTGATTGCACATTACTATAAAGAGCGCAATTCAATCGATGGTGATAACTTTACAAACTTTATCTGTTTTTGCACTGATTGACGATGCTGATTTATATAAAAATATTTGATATTATTAGTTCATTTGTTTGAGTGATCTATGAGTTAATGGAAAAATTTTACATACCCTTGATGATGCTACTTCCCTGACCAGAAATATTCTATGTTGAGCATCTTTTTCGAAGCTATTCTATCCAGGTATCCATGTACTGCTTTCAATCCTGAAATTATTCTTATTGTGCATGCTCATGCATTATATTAGTGATGCTCATAATCATGCAATAGACAAGAAGGAGAGAAAAAGAGAATATAGGAACAGTGATTAGTAATGAGTTAATTATGTAGTTTTGTTAGAATTATAAACAATTAAACAGTAATAATGAATAGCTTACAAAATGACTTTGCAGCATAGCTGAGCCTTTTGGATCGTAAGACCGATGTATAAACATAATTTGTTTCGAAATTGTCCGCGTGGTCTTCTAGTGCCCCTATCAGATAAGAATCATTCATAGACATACATACCGAATGCTCGCCATGACCCTATGACCAACATTTGTATATGTATAGCCTTAGCTGATGTGGCTTTTCTAATAGGTAATTCTTTCACTCATTTATTGTCTTCAAAACCTTGTCAAGTATAGAAAATTGATTTTATTTCATTTATTACTATATTGAAGCTACATTGTACTTATTAAGTATTAGGTATTATTTTATGTTTTTATCACTATTGATATTATCAAGGCCATAATTCCCAGTGAGTGAAGAATTTTATAGTACTAGAACACCATAGAAGATCGCTAAACATTACCTAATCATGGAACGGCTTTTTGCTCTATTATTTTAAGTAGATGCTATTGATCTCCCTTTGCTCCTATCCGCAACCCGGTGCACGCGCCCTGTTGGTTTTCGAAAACCTCGTAGAAGATTACAAACCGTCAATGGCATTCCCAATTACTACCCCACATTGCACATTCAAGGGTCTAATTGTGCTCCTAACCCACCCTCAGTCTGTAATCTTCTCGCCAGTTTAGAATTATATTTTCCCGAAGTAAAAGCAATTTTGATGAGTGATAGCGCAGTGCAGCCCAACTGCATAGTACAGTAGTTTAACCAGAATCTCTAGGTCAGAAGATAAAATCTAAATTTTGTAATAAAAAGGTTGCCATTGCTTTGAAATTTACCCAACATCTAATCAAAACTACTGACAACAGCGATCAATTATCAAAATTCATCGCTCCCTGGAAAATATAATTCCAAGCCCAGGGACTATGAAATGATAACATTTAATTGCAAGAATAAACTTTGAACTCCTACTTCATTTGCCTGGATTTTCAAATGAATGTGTCGTATATTGTACGTTTTTTGTAAATCATCATTACATTCCAATTAATATTTTCGAAATATGATAGAAGCCGACTGATCGAATCCGGGACGTTTTCCGGGACGCTCGATAATGCGGGACAGATGTCTTGAATCCGGGACTGTCCCGCACAATCCGGGACGTCTGGTCACTTTACCGAAGATGCAAGTAACTGACACTGACAAAAGCTACAAGTGGTAGTCGAAATACGCGTATCTGTCAAAAGATAGGTTTTAATTAATTAAAAGGCACAAATCTACTCTTTTGATTCTCCTTTTTAAGAATTATGTACACATTATTGGATTTTCATACAAAGTAGGTTGAAATCGTATGCATAGGTCGAAAATAAGTACTCTTATCCTATTCATTTATGGTTCTTTTAAATTACCTTAAGGAGTTGAGTGAGAAGTACCTGGAAAGAACTTTTTCAAACGCTTCACATGAATTCCTAAAGTATTCGCTGGAGTAATCTCATTCGAATTTAAACATAAATCCTTAGGGCGTTCACGTGTAAAATCCTTGAATGAAATTCGAAAGGAACTTCTTCACGAAATCATGGGAAATTACTTAGAAAGAAAGAAATGCAATTTATGCCCTCTTTAGACTAAGGCTACACAGATTGAACAATCACCAACATTAGGCAATGGACAACATGAAACACCCAGCAGTCCAATGATGGATTTTTCCACATTTTTCGTTTGACGAAAAGTTTCCACCAAATAGAGCAGGAATCGAACCACACTTCGTGACACGACTGATGTCGGCCATGTAGCCTACTTTTAGATTTAGAATTATAAACAAAACATTGGAGATTTTCCTTAATAAAACATCAAAGAATACCTGTAATAATTCCTGGAGTTTGTTTCCAAGTTGTATAGTGTGCGTAGTGAGTTAGAGAAGTTAGTAATCAAACGACGTTATCCATACGGAATGCCCAAGTTTGGTGCTCTGTATCTCGGCTTCTGGTAGTTTGAATGTTATGTCTGTAGTGAATTCATTAAATTGTAGTCATTTTTCAGAGAGTTTCAGAGGGCTGTCCAAGGACACAGGTAAGTAATCAAGATATTATTTAATTTATTTCAAAAACGGTAAGCTATGATTGGTTCGTGTGTTTTGCGAATATACGTAACTTCTGAACGTAAACAACTTTGCCAAGCAAACCAACCACCCGCAACTTACCGTTTTTGAATTTAATTAAAAATCTCTTTGGCATTTTCTTATGTCTTTGAACAGCACTACAAAACTCTTTGGACAATGACTGCTATGTAATGAATTCACTACAGGCACAATTTCAGGTTATTTGTATTTGGTCCTTCAAATTTCACCCGATTCGGACCAGTAGAAACTGAGATACAGAGCCCCAAACTTGGGCATTTGTATGGAAAAACAACATTTGGTTACTAAGTTTTCTCACTGGCTGTAAGTACTGTGTCGTACAATATTTACAATAATCGTATCAAATGTCAGAAACCTGGTTTAAACCAGAAAACAATGTTCTATTCCACCAATTAGTGAGCCGTTATCCCATCATTAAAGATGTTAAATTTTGATTTGAATAACATTTCAGATGAAGAGCTACCGGAACTAAAAGCAGTTGTCCATGGCATCATCCTGGGGATGGAAGTCCCCTTCAATCTACCGAATCCCAACGGCTGCAAGGACAGCGGTTTGGAATGCCCTCTGGTCCCTGATACCGAGCACAAATACAGCACCACGTTGCCCGTTCTGAAGCAATATCCAAAGGTAAGTTCAATTCTAATTTTCAGTATTCTTATTTTTGCATCCGCATTTGTTCTGTAATAACAGGTGGCAGTCGAGGTAAAATGGGAACTAAAATCCGGCGATAAGGACGTCATTTGCGTGAAAATCCCAGCCAAGATCCAGTAACCCCCCCCCCCCCCCTCTCTCTCTAAGATGGCAACGGTTGCAGAAAAAGAAACGCGAAGACACGCAATCAGCTGTTGGTGCAGCTTTGGGAAGTAGCAACAAACTGGACGTGGATGATTGTGGAGAAACCGTAGTGAATTGAATTAGATTAAGAACGGTCAATTTATACTGTCCTGACCCACCTCTCGGCATCGCATCATCCACGGTTCCTTTTCCGCTCCGAATTCAGTTCCATTCATTATTCATTCATTCATCTTTCTCATCATTGTTGAAGTCCTCGTCGTCTTCGTCATTCCTACTCTGGAAAAAGTAACTTAAACTTTTGTCGCTCTGTTTCTCCGCTTTCGTTCTCGTCAATCATTCCCAATTGTCGCATTTGTAGTAAACTTAGTTGTGAGCTCAACCAATCAACAATAAATAAAAAAGCAAGAAGTCCCTCCATGACCGGTCCCAGTTATTTCGTTTATTGCAACCTACCGTATCGCTTCGAACGACCGCCCGGAAAAAGTTGTCAAGATGAGACAGTTTCTTAATTCGAGACTTCCGGTTCGAATATTGGCGCTTCAATTGAAATCTAATTGTGGGAATTTGTGTCAAACTAATGAACCGCGCAAGACGCCGACTGTCGGTTACACGTATGTTTGATAAAACGCTGAAACGTAGAAGTCCGACCGGAAACGGTCCGAGCAAACAGCTGTAGATCTAAGTAGGTAAGTGCGGGTCTTTGTTGCAAGCACAAGCGCTCAATCTGAGGTTATTGTATTAAATTATATCTAATCTGTTTCGCCGACGTGTGCGGCTTCTTTTGCATGAGTCACGGCAAGCACATACTGTCAGCGGTGATTATCATAAAATACATATCTTATTCGTCACTTGATTTGTTCTATAACGTGATTTTTAATGCTTATTCAAATACTCATGTAATTAAGAGACTAACAGGTGCTCTACTGCCGTTATACGCATAAATGTCCCATGTTCCAAAATATGAAACCGAGAAAAACGCGATTAAAGATTTTCGCAATTTTATGCTCCATATTGGTGAAGGTTATGACAAATTTGAATAATTTTTTCATAATAATATAAGGCTATGGGTGTTTTTTATAGTCAAGAATTGTTTTCTGCGAAAGAATTTGAATTTTGCTATGAGGTACGGAGATGAACCAGCCTAGGGCTGAAAATCTCCTTAATAAAGCTATAATAATAATAATAATTTTGCTATGAAATTCAAAATGGGACTGTTATGTCTAGAAATACCGCATTTTAAGGGAATTTCTACGCATAAGAGTCCCACTAATTGTAGCAGACCGTTTTTGACCAATCACATTGCTCTTGATGGTTGGTTTGACGAGAGTTTAATACCGAAAATAGAAGATGTGTATTGTAAAGCTTATATTGAGGGTCCAAACGAAGGCTCGTGTGTCATGTAGCAAAGTGGAGCCGTAAATGTGTATGTGAATCAATGTGGTTATACAGGTTCGTAAATGCTGGGCATGGCGTACCATTGGTACCTTGTGTACCTGAAAGAATAAAATAAATCCCTTTGAGTTGTTCATAGCCTCCAATTATAAATGTTCCTGTGCTGAGGCTTGCAGAGCCTGACACAAACCCCCTAGATTGCCGGAGGACCATTCCCCCTAATGTTTGGAGGGCCATAGAGCACAGTTTAGCTTAGAGCGCCGCCCCTGACAATGCAGAGTTCCTTAA
This sequence comes from Aedes aegypti, assembly GCF_002204515.2. Classification (NCBI taxonomy): domain Eukaryota; kingdom Metazoa; phylum Arthropoda; class Insecta; order Diptera; family Culicidae; genus Aedes; species Aedes aegypti. Next base: position 40,719 of record NW_018736247.1, on the reverse strand, counting down.
GGATTTCATCCAGGAGCTCAAATCAAAAATATATGTATATATATATATCCTTCAGGAATTATTCCAAGTTTCAAGTTCTTTCAGGAATTTATCCAGTTCCTCAAGAAATGCCCTCAGAAGTTCCTTCAGGTTTTTTTAGAGTTCCTTCTGGAGTTTCCTCCAGGAGTATCTCCATGATTTTGTCTAGGAATTCCTTCAGTAATACCTCAAGAAATTCTTTCAAGAATTTCTCTAGGAGTTCCTTCAGGAATTCCTCCTGGAGTTCGTTCAGGTAATCCTCCAGGAGGTTCTTCGGAAATTCCTGCAGGAGTTCCTTTAAATATATAAGAGTTATTTTCCTTCAGGATTTACTTCGGGAATTACTCCAGGAGTCCCTTAAGAAATTCCTCCAGGAGCTTCTCCAGTGATTCCTCCAAGCGATTCACGAGAGATTCTTAAAGGAGTTCCGCTAGAGATCCCTTAAGAGTTCTTCCAGGAATTCTTCCTTGAATCCCTTAGAGGATTTCTTCAAGTTCCTCCAGAGATTTTACTTTATGGATTTCTCCAGTTGTTTTTCTAGGAGTTCCTTCAGGGATTCTCCTGATGTTTCTTCAGGAATCATTCCAGGAATACTTCCAGGAGTTCTTTCAAAGATTTCTCTTAGCATTCTTCCTGAACTATCAGATTTTTTTTCCAATATGGAATATTTACGGTTGTTCCGGATTAGTTTAGGAATCATAAAATTGCCATAATGGTCAAACATTCATATAACTTAATTCAACATTTAAGAATACTTAATTAAAACTAACATGGAACATAGAAACTATCAGAACATTTTTTTCAATTTTACGGATGTTCCGGGTTAATTACGGAACCATAAGATGGTCAAAGTGATCAAACATTAATATCACTAAATCCAATATGTTAGAATACTTAATTTTAATCAACAAGGAACATATGAATAATTTTTTTTTTTTTCAATATGGAAAATTTTACAGATATTCCGGGTTATTTCCGGAACCATAAAATGGCCGTCATGGTCAAACATTCAGATTATTAAATACGAATTGTAAGAGTACTTCTTTCTAACAAACAAGAGACAAAGGAACTATCAGAATTTTTTTTTTTTTTTTCAGTATTTCCATTTTTTCGGATGTTCCGGGTTAGTTCCGGAACCATAAAATGGCCGTAATGGGCAAACATTCAGATTATTAAATACGAATTGTAAGAATACTTATTTCTAACAAACAAGAGACAGAGGAACTATCAGAATATATTTTTTTTAATATTGCCAATTTGACGGATGTTCCGGGTTTGCTCCGGAACCATAAAATGGCCATAACGGCAATCATTCATTTCACTAAATCCCCCATGTAAGAATATTTTCGTGTGCGGCTTCGCAGCAAAACGTAATCATGACAGTTTATTTCAGTTCCATCAATTCTACTTGCTGTAAGGAACTCAGGATGATTCCAGGGCTCTAGGTGGCCAGGGCGAAGTCTCCGGTCAATGGGACCGCAACCAATCGGTTCAGCAGCCCTTTTCCGATCTAGAATGGCCAAAATCATTTCCTGGAACCGTTACCCAGCTGAGATATTGCATTTAGTCGCGTTTTGGAGCCCGATTTCCTCACTGTGCAATGGTACGCCATGCCAGTATTTACCACCCAAACGAACCATAATGTGGGATTCAATTTTCAATTAGTTGTAGTTTCGAAAAAATATCGTTCACATGAATACAACTTTAGATCGCACAAAAATACAAGCAACAGAAAAAATGTGATTAAGACATGAGCTCAGAAAACCAGAAACATCAAACCAATATACATGGTCAAGCAAGTTGCTGAAACTAGATAAAATTTTCCATCGAATGCTTCTGGATGCATCAAATTTCATTCATTTTTCAAAAAGTTTCAAGCATTTGTATTTAGGAAAAATTTCGCCTAACTCAATTATTCAGTCTACCCCCTGTACAACAGTCTTAGAACACTTTTGTGTGCAACGGTGGGATGTAAAGCCAAAGAAAAAAGATGATATAAATCGATTTGACACAACTCAATGAATCCTATAAATTAAGTATTTTATTTGCAACTGATTTTGGAAAATACATAGTGGGACAGATATGCGTAGAAATTCAGTAACGAGACAGTTATGCGTAGAAATTCAACAGTGGGACAAATTGACTTGGTATGCTTTTCATAGAGTGTTCAAACAAAGTATATTTTTTAAGTTGTTTTCTAATAATATAGGTTAAAGTAGACTTTTTGGCTACAAAAACTAGAAAATGACAAATAGTAACATGGGACAATTATGCGTATAACGGCAGTCTACTTCTTAATTAGGAATTTGAAATATGTAGTACTTTTTGCGACTACTAAGGCTGATACAAATATTAAATTTCTTTTATGTCCGAGACCACTTGGACAAAATAGATAAGGAACAAAAAAATAAAAATGAAAAGAGTTATTTTTTCGAATTTTTATTTTTAACGATAATTGTTAAACTTTTTTCAAACGTTCTCAGGATCATTATTTTACTTGTTTTTTACTTTAAAAATTGAAAATACTTAACTGATGTAAAAAAAATGATGAATCTATGTTTTCCTCTCCTTCAAAATTATCGGATGAAAAAACCAAAACGAAACGACACGTGACCAAACGGGAACCAAGAAAACAAATAAAATCTAAAGTTTGCTTATTATCTAAAATATACCTTCTAAAGTTTATTTAGTGATTTTTACACACTTCCTAAATCCCTACAAAAGCGTCGTTTAAGATACTTCCAAAGATTCATCCTGGAATTTCTCTAAGGATAACCGCAGAAGTTACCTCAGAGATTCTAACAGGAAATCCTCTTTATAATCACCCCTATTCTGGTTTACGTTCGAATGCTCTTTCAATCAAAAACCGTTTTGCATTCCCGTGTACGCCAGCAAAATCAAGTAGGAATGAACAAGAATAATGGTGAATATTTCAGCAAATTTTCTGAGAGTGTAACAGTTCGCGAACCATAACAGTTCGTGGCACAGAGCAATCGGTGTCGAGCCATTCCGGTGATATATGTTTTGCATAAATTTGGTAATAACTTTCATATTTTCTGGTAATGCAGCCTTTAACAACCTAATTATAATCTACTGAATCATTGAACATCCCTTTGGTTGCAAACATAGCACAGAAAATGGAAAATGTTCGCCCCTGTTTGATCAGAATGAGAGTGGGTCAGCGAATGTTACAAGTGTGGACACACAGTGATCGCTGCCAAAAAGTGGATGGTGTATGTCAGTTTTGTTTTCATTCATGGCTCGTTATCTTCCATTAACCATAAATGTAATGCGTGTTGTACGAATGCAGGCGAATAAATGCGATAAAATTGTGGCTCGTGTGTCAATGCTCGTTAAATTTTCCAAAGCCTGGCTTCCAAGATTCCCGTTTAGAACATCTTCAAAATTTCATGCAGTATTTTCTTCGTTTTTTTTTAACCCGGGAGGTATTTCAGAGTGAACTCCTGAACTTACATCTGGTGAAAATTGATTAGGTTCTAAAATAGGTAACCCTTGAGCAACTCCCACAAGGTTCTCTAAATTAACACCTGGACTATTAGGGAAGACTTGAAGAATTTTGTAGACAAATTGCCATCTTGATTTCAAGTAGCAGAATAAATTTTTCACCTTGTCTAAGAATTCAAAATGAGCGGTGCGCTAATGGTGAAAAACAAATTTTTCTAACAAAACTCAAGATGGCGGCCAAATTCAAAATGATCGCCAATTTTTTTAACTTCAAATGAAACCTTTCTCTATACGATGCCACTAAGTTTGCTATGTGTTCCAAGGGAAATATGAAACATATCACGTGTAGAAATATCCAAGATTTATAAATAAAGGTCTTTTTCGCAAACTGTTTAGCTAGTGTACGAGGGGTCCACCAATTTAAGAAAACCGAAAGGACCACCCTTAAGTTTTAGCATATTTTTGCGATCAGTGACATAAAATTTGAATTCTAACGATGGATGCCGATGCAAGAATTACTCCCCTTTGGCTGTTTAGTTTTGATTCTGCGTTCCGTTCCACAAAGTTTCGAAAAACCGAAAAACGATGATTTTCTCTCTATGTAAATAAACGTATTACCTTTGGTTTGATCTGCTTAGGTAGCCATGACTTTTGTGAGTTGAACATGTATGAATATTCAATAAATATTGATTTATCTCATATCGTCTATTAGTAAAATTGATTTTAAACGATATCATCTTTTCCAAATTTTGCTCAGAGGTAAATAAATCTAGACGAAAACCTTACGTCCACCAAAATTAGCTTCCTGGACCAGGGTGCAACGGTTGTTATCGGTACTAAAACCGTCTTATTTGTCCTTGAAATGATATGTCCGTTCTGTAACATAGTTTGTAATTGACTGTTGTATAACCCCTCGTTATGGTAACTTCTTTATGGATCACACACACATATACACTTCATTGTTATATACCTTGAGAGAAACCGTCAAATAAATCAGTACACGCTCGTTCAGATCTACTCAAAAGTGAGTAGATTTCGACTCACTTCGGAACAAAGTGGAACTGCTCAAAAGTGAGTAACACCATCGTTACTCACTTTAGAGTAACATAGTCAAATGTCAATTGGGGGTAACACTTACTCACTTCGTTTAATCTGAAATTTGCGAAAGTGAGTAGATGTCACCCACTTCAGGAAATAATAATTTTGGAAATAAATGTATTATGTTATTTATAAAATCAGAAGAAATATACAAAGAGCATAACATTTATTCATTATCTCATACATATTATGTATTAAATACATAATAATAATACATGATAACAAGTAAAAAAATTGTGATATTTGTGTTGAAATTTTCGCTGCTCTGGAATGGATCCCCGGATGTTATAAATATCTGGGGCATTGATGAAAGTCATGGAGGATGTAGTTTGACCGATCCAGTAGCCTTCCCGGTTAGACTGCAAAGAATTGATAATTAGTCCAATAAAAAGAACGACGGTAAAACTTATAGTTTATATTTTTTTGCGGTTATATGATCAAAACCTTGGTCATTTTCAATCCGACCTCGCTTCACTTGATATCAGGATTATTGACTTCGCAGCACTAACTGGAGTTCGCCGGTTGGACTTTCGAAGCGCTCTGCCGGCTCGGCTTTTATCTTGACTGTTTTTGAAAACAGTCCGACATCACGGCGACGGAAGAAATTTCACCATAACGGAGGATTTGTCAGTTCGAGCGCGCGATATTTTCACAAGTCTTTGACGTTTACAAAGTGAGTCAAATATGTTTGTGTTTACTCAAAAGTGAGTTAGGTCGTTTTCTTTCATGGTTGAGTAAAAAGTTACTCACTTTGATAAAATAAAGTTACTCACTTTTGACAGCTAACTTGAGCTAAAGTCAAAGTTACTCTCTTTTGAGTAGATTTGAACGAGCGTGTATGTTCAAGACACGCGTCCGAGTTACACATCATAGAAGAGTGCATGGTGACGTCACGAAAAATTCTCCTTCTCTGTCCCTCTTTCATCACGCTCAATTGACTGTCCTGCTCTTTGACACTCACTGCTGGAATTGTTTAGATTTTTTTTAAATGGAGTTGACATTCACTGCTGGAATTGTTGACATTTTTTTATATGGAGTTTCGAGGTTAGGTCAAGCGTGCAACGATCTATTCTTACACGTTCTTTCTGGTTCCATTACAAAAATGTTATCTCCAGCTGTAGAGGTGGCCGGATCTCGGGTTTTCAGACCCGAAACCCGACCCGATCGCGATCCCGAACCCGACGGATTCGGGTTCGGAACTATTTTTTTTTTTTGGGTACGGATCGGGTTTATGCTTAAAAAAAGTCGGGTTTGATGAGAATTGTGCATCAAATAACATGGAAACTTTCTTCCGGTTCGAGTTTGGATTTAAACAGCGGCTCGGATCGGGTCCGAGTTTTCTTTTCAATTATTGTCTCGGGTTCGGGTCGGGTCCGGGTTTGAAGAAATAAAAAGCACGGGTCGGGTTCAGTTTTGAAAAATGTGAAACCCGACCATCTCTATTGAATGGGATATAGTTTCAGAGTTATTATGGCGTGAAGATGGTTTTCGAGCGTGAAGAGCTGCAAATAATACTCGGTGGTAAACTATATTCGTGATTAAACGTCAACATCCCACCGCAAAATCGCTAGTGTTTGGAGGTGATTTTAACCTCCAAATTGCCAAATAACCTCCAAATCATCACCTCCAAGTTAGTTCTAATAACCTCCGTTATATGAAATATGGTGGCTCGTCGATCGTCGCAAGTTTATCGTTAAACAGTCAATAACACTGTTTGGAGCGAATGCATGAAACTCGAGTTATATCTAGCGTATAAATATGCGAATATCAACCCGTAAAGTGGTAGGATGCATCTCAGTTTACAAAAATGCATCGATCTCAGTCAATTATCACTCGATTCCAATTCTTCAAAAAGTTATGGAAAGGGGAGTAGTTGAGGGGGAGGAGGAGCTGAAATAATAAGTTCTAGGGTTTCAGTTAGAATCCTTGGATTTCGGTAGGTATTCTGAAATTTCGATGGAAGATCGAGAAATGAGAGTTCTGGTTTTGAAGCAGTATCCTAAGATTTATGTAAGAATATTGTGGTTTTAGAGAATTATTGAATTTCGGTAAGAATTATAATGTTTTTGTAGGGATTCTGCGAAGAACATTCTGAAACATTGAAGATAATTTTGTGATTCCGGAGAGAAGCAAAATCTTGGAATTTTGGAAGCAATGATGGAATTTTGGTACAAATCTTTCCACTTCAGAAGGTCTGGTATTACAACGGAAGTTTTTAGATTGCTTGAAAATTCCACGATTTCAGTGGAACTTGTTCTAAAATATCGGTATGATTTCTTGGGATTTCTGGTGGGACTCTTGGGAGTTCAATTGAACTTCTGCGTTTCCAGTGAATAACCTAGAAACCTGGAAGAAATAGACCATTTCCGTTAGACCTAACACCCCTGTTTTATATTTTTTCTCGGTAGATAATGATTTTTAACTAACATTATTGTTGTTATTTTTTCTATTTATGTATTCTTGAATTTTTGACAATTTTTCAAAAAACGACGATTTCACCACTTTTGGAGACATGCGGAACGAAAATAGTAACCCTAAGGGTGGTGAGTAAATCCCAAAACTGATAACCCTATATGCTCCGCTGTTATTTACGTTTTGAAACGTCAGAAAATTGAAAGGAGATCTTAATCAAAACAAGAGTGCTTCTTCGATGGTGCAATATGTAATTGCAAACTATTTTCCCTTGCATTTCGGAATTTCAACTAATAGGTGATTCAGTCGACTTTAAATTTTGTTCGGATCGTCTTGACGTGTTAAGTTATTCGTTCACAGGTTCTGCATTAAATAAAAAGACGGGGACTGCAACGCGGCATCGTCACACTTCGTTTACTTGCCGGACGCAAAGGCTCCGATGGAGGTTCTCAATCAGAAGTTCATCTTGTCCCAGGCGATAAACAATGCCATGGAATGAAACAGATAGTCGTTTGTCTCCGGCGAATTATGGCGTTCGGTGCTGTGCGATGGAACCGCAGCAAAAATACGACGAAGAACTCAATTTGTGAGCAAGTCATTGCCGGGTTTGCAATCGGCAAAGTACCGGTACAGGAGCGGAAATCTCTTCGAGCGTGGATCGTTGAACTTCCGGGTTCTCTGCGGAGCGGTCGATTATGGGACTTACTTTGGCACATACGCCTGGATAGAAAGTGGTGATGCCCCGAAAGCCGACCAAAGCCAAAGCAGAAAACTTCTGCTGGCGTGTATTAAGCAGAAGGATCCTTGCATAGTTTTCGTCGTATAAATCGTCACTTTTAAAAGTAGATGTTCCATAAGTTGGCAACGACATGGCCCTAATCGGATGGGAAACGCAGATCCATGCGATAAAGTAAGAAAGAGTACGGAGTCAACTGGGAGGAGATTGATCTTGAGAGAACACCCCTCTCCCGCACGTTTTCTACCTTTTTACATCCCGTATAATCTGCGATGGAGATTCGTCTTCCAGTTTTGTACGCACAAGTTGTATTCGGAATGTGGTGGGAATTGGACACGGAATAGATATCCGATAGCTTGATTCCATTCTTGGCACTTTTGATTCACTTCGGCAGGGAGGGTTTCGAAAGATATTGAGCCACATTATGCGTCGTATTGAAGTGCTTCTTATTACAAAACTTCAGACAATTTGGTCTAGAACACCCCCCATGCCAAAGTGAATCATAAAAGTGCCCAAGCAGTTATTTACCCTATTGTGAAACACTCCAATATGATTTAAGGACTCGATCGAAATTACTCGACGGGATTTATGCGGGCTTATTCTATGAGGGGAGTGAGGTTAGACGTCTAGGTCTCGTATAGCGAAGTGATAATACTCGACTCGAATGAGGGGAGTCTTCATTTGTTTTACATGGCAAGTCCCTTCATTCGAGTCGAGTATTATCACCTCGCTATTATATACCGATATTTCGCACCGTACTCCACTCATAGAACAAATTAGACACAATTGTCGAAAAAAAAATCGCATGACTCCACTCTCACTCTATGTGACTGGAATTGCTATAAAAGTCCACGGGTGGCTTCTGAAATAAGTAAGCTTTATTTGATCGATTATTGACTTCGATTGATTATGGACGACTAACATTAATGTGCTCGATTTATACAATATATACTAAATATTCCTATAGGCTACCTTAAAAAAAAAAAAACATTACCTAGATTTTAAAAAGAATACTTACACGATGTTAGCAGATTATGCAATTCTGCATTGTGCTGTAGTAATAGAAGAACTTAGCAAAGTGCTGTCAGGTTGCCTAGTAAACGCGTCGTATTTTGAAATTTGCACTTGATTTTATAATCCGAAATTGAATAGACCCGATATTTGTCCGACATCGATAATGCTATTAAATATCGTTAATTAACACAAAAATCATAAACCATTTTTGGAAATAAAACAGATTCAATAAATGTTTGAATAATTGCTGTGCTAATTTGAACGGTATCTCTTGCAAACCATCGGAGTTAATTTTTAATTTGAACTTCTAGTCTCCCTAGAACTGTGTTCCTGGTTACCTTTTTCATTGCTTTGTTTTTTTTTTATTTCTTAATTAGTACCATTCCAAACATTACATTCATTACTTATATCTTCTGTGTTATAACACAACACTATCATCCTAATTTAGTAAAGCAAATTTAAGATTTTATTAACCTTTCGTTAACAACATACAGTCATCTCTCCCTTACTCGATATTGAAGGGACCATCAAGTTAGGGAGGTATCGAGTTACAGAACACAAAGCCAGTGCAACTGCGATTCAAGGGACCATCGAGTTAGCCGTGAAAACCAACTTTTACTATGGTTCTCTAACTCGATATCGTGATACGGAATATCGAGTAAAAGAGAATTAACTGTATTACATTTCAATTGTCGTAGCACTTCAGATTTTTTTACAGGTGACTTGATTTCACCTGCTTATAGTAATGGTTTTGTTTTGATTATGCGTTCTGTTCCACAGCGTTGTTTAGTTTTGTAGAAAACTGACACGCTAAAAAACAATTCAAGGCGAGCAAAAGTTTTTGTTAGAAAAAAAATGTTTTTCCTTAATAGTACCTATCTAGCGATGGTTGATATTTAGTTAGCATTATTACCTATCTTGAGACAACATATCATTAAAATAAAAATGACAGTTTTTAAATCGGTTTTATATTTGAAAATCAAAATGGGATTTTTTTAGTATTACACATTATTGAAAAAAATAGTCAATTATTGAAAAGCCTTCCATACAACACTGTTTTATAGGAGTTGCAATTTTCTCATTATTTTGAGAAAAATAAATCGGGTGAAAAAGTTTTATATTCCAGATAAAATTTGAAAAAAAAAAACTAAGTACGCAAAGTGGCTTACTTAGTCAAGGTCTACATACTCTGAAGGTTTTATTGAACTCTGAGATGGTGCGGCCAATGTCTGTTCGAGTTGGCGCGAAATGAGATTTTTTTAATTGGTGGAAAACTAGTTGTATTTCCTGACAGATTCAATAGATTAAGAAAGAAATCTCAGGATAAAATTCTGTAAAATCAAATCTTTTCGTCACCGCTTCAGAGCATAAATAATTTTCGATGAACTCGAGACAAACCTAATCAGATTATGTGTGATTGTGCATTTGTAATTAGAAAACGATTCCATGCGTATTAGAAAATGTAGACAAATTAATGAAAATAAAAATCATGCCTATGTTTTAAATTGATAATTGTTCCAATTATCATGTCTGTTTGTCTGTGAATTAAATATAAAAAATATTAAAAGTGATCATATTTGTTAAGCAATTTTCGAAAAACCTTCAGAATTGTATAAATATTTTTCAAACTGCTTCCCAAAGCGCAAATTTTAGCACTTTAGAAGGAAAGAGAGGAAAAAAGTCAAATTCAAATTTTTATCGACCTTATCATAAGGCCATATAATATGGGACTGTTATGTGAATATGGGCAGTATTTGCACAGACAAACAGACGTAACACTTAGAACAAAATCATAGTTGAGATAACAAGTACCCTCAACACTAAAATAGACGTGTTTGTCCGGTAGTATGTAAACGTCAAACGCGAACAAATATGATGCGAGCGCTGCGGGTGGTGGATTGGCCACCAACAATATATTTGAATCAACCGTTTAAAAGCTGGTTGATGGACAATTATGAAAGTGTGACGTCTGTTTGTGTGTGGTATTTGTTTCAGTTCTTTTTCTTCTTTTTAAATAATTCGCTTTTTAAACAATTAGTTTGTTCATTATCGGATATGTTCCAATATAGAGATAGAAATTTGATAACTTGGGAAAATTTAGCTAAGAGTCATTCCTAGGAGCGTTATTGTATTAAAAGTTCCAAGACGGCTTTCTTAAAATAGTTGGCCACCAGGTATTAAGCCGGATCACGAACTGGGATTCTACCCCATTACCCCGAATTTCATAACCACGAACGCTGTTTCCCCGACTTACCATGACTGCCATGTCCCATGATTGCGGAATCCGGGAAAATGTTCGGGGTAACGGGTCATTCGAGGTTAAGGAACTCGGGGTGATGGCATTAGGGGTAATGGGGTAGAATCCACTAGACAACGGACCAGCATGCAACGCCCAGTGGCAGTCGGAAAACGTTCCTGACGAAAAGCTACCCGGACTGAAGCGGGAATCGAACCCACACTCCATGACACGATGAGGTCAAATGCCTGATGACATTAACCGCATGGCCTTGAAGGCCACGAGTTACCAAGACTTCTCGCATACTCTGAGATAACGCCCTAAAAGCCATTGGTAATCACGAGCGTAGCTCGTTGTTTCTGAGCAAATGAAGGAATAAGCATCCAAACCAACATCACGGGCAGGTAGATATTGATCCTTTCTTCCCCACAGCGTTATTAAATAACATGAAAATCCATTCAGATGCTTAGTAACAACGAGCTACACACATGGTTACCAATGGCTTTCAGGGCGAGATCAGAAGTTATGCGAGACTTTTGTCAATTCTGTCTGATTTATTGTAGAAAATTTGGGGATATCTTCCGGATAATTGCTTTTGCAACACGATTAAAATAATTACAGATTTTACATTACCTTGTCCATCATTTCTCGTACTTTCAGCTTTGTCGTACAGGCAAATGTTCCTCGGTGGTGCCACAAACTATCCCTCCTCTAAATATGTTTCATGATTGCTCATTAAAGTTCTGCTCATCCAACTTTATATGTGTGGTGAATCTGAAAAAACATAGTAGGCCCGACGTTCAGACCGTCAGTTTGAAAACTGAGATCTTTTAGTGAACACACGTTATCAGTCGATGTTACTTTGCAAACTAAATATCATTAAACCCTAAGATAGTTTTCATTTAAATGTACAACTTTATAAATTAGTGAATAATATCACATATTGGCGACGAGTAGAACCTGCGGTGATTCAAGCAAACAAAATCAGAAGGTAAACCAAATCAGTTTTTTTTACAAATGTTGGGAGATTGTTCCAGAAAGAAAAGTCAAGCTAAACAAGCGGTTGCCCAGCAACAGATTGCGATACGCGGGTAAAAGAAAAAACAAGTTCCCTCTACATGGGAACTGCCTCAGGAACGGATTTCATCCGTTGAGTTAGGCGGAATGAAAAAAATCAAGTTTGCTTCAACAGTGAACTGCCTCAGTGTCAGGCGGAAAAAAAAAATCAAGTTCGTTTTATCAGCGAACTGCCTCAGTGTCAGGCGAAAGAAAGACCAAGTTCACCTAAGAAGGGAACTGCCTCAGGAGCGGTTTTGATCCGTTGAGTCAGGCGAAAAAAAAACAAGTTCGTTTTAACAGCGAACTGCCTCAGTGTTAGGCGGAAAAAAAAACAAGTTCACCTTAAAAGTGAACTGCCTCAGAAGCGGTTTTGATCCGTTGAGTCAGGCGGAAAAATGGCTAGATCATTACAAAAAAAAAAAAAAAAAAACTGCCAATACAACGGATTGGTCCGTTGTGTCAGGCGGTCGGCAATAGGTTGCTAATGGCAACCCCGTGTTAACTAGACTAAAATATTCAAAACAATTCTCCAATATTTGTTCTTACACCATGCACATGGTACTATTGAAATTAATTTCAATCATTTCTCAGACATGGAAGAACAACTGTTCAAACTACCGCCTTTTGAATGCGATAGCGTTCCAATAACGGAACTCAGGCAAAAATGGTTTGACTATAAAAAGCAGTTCGAGTATATCGCGGCCGTCATGAGCAAGAAAAAGAAGAGAAAATTGAAGAGCATTTTCCTTGCTGTTTCTGGTCGTCAACTCCAACGGGTTTACGAAAGCTTGCCTGAGGTAAACCAAGAGTGCGAGGATGACGAGGACGAATTTGATAGTATGATTCGTCGACTCGACCATTACTTTGCTCCCAAGCAGCATGACACATTCGAGAGATATTCATTTTGGACTCAAAAACCAGATGCCGGAGAAACATTGGACAAGTTCTTGTTACGGGCCAAAGTCCTGGCCAACAAATGTCGATTTGGATCATCGGAAAAAGAGAGCAGAGATGCAGCAGTTATAGACAAGATCGTCATGCTTGCGCCTCCCGAACTCCGACGGAAAATTTTAGAAAAGCCCAAAATCAACTTGGATGACCTAACTACCCTCGTCAATACCCATCTATCCGTTCAGCATCAGGTTCGCGAGCTTGGCCAGCGTACCTCCGGTGCTGGAAATCTGTTGGAAGCAAGTCGTGGTAACACGTTTGTCAACAAAATTACCACTGAGAGTGAAAACAGATCACGTTGGGCGAAAAGTCATCCTACAGCTGATTGCAGTCGGTGTGGATTGAGGCTGCACAAGCCAGGAGAAAAGTGTCCAGCCAAAGACGTTCAATGCCACCACTGCAACCGTGTTGGACATTTTGCCAAGAAGTGTTATTTTGGTTCCAACAAAGGTACTTGGAAACGCAAACCATCTGCTGAAAATCCAAACCCTCGCGGTCACAAAACACAAAAAGTTAATGCTATTAACAATGATGAAACCTCTACAACACGTGATATGAAGCCGGAAGCTCAAGTGCAGGACTCCTTCATATACGCAATCAGCGATAACCACGATGAAATGGTTTGGTGCAAGGTGGGCAATATACTCGTTGAAATGATGATTGACTCGGGCAGCAAATACAACATCATTGATCAACAGACATGGGTCTACTTGCAAAGCAGGAATGCTGCAGTCGACAATGTGAAACCGTCCACAAAACGTCTATCAGCATATGCACAAAAGGATTCATTGGACATCATTTGCACGTTCGATGCAAACATAGCGATTGTGGAGGGCAATGATCTGAATTTTGCTGCCGCCTTCTACGTAATAAAAGATGGTAAGCAGAATTTGCTTGGTAGAGACACTGCAAAACGATTGGGAGTGCTGCTGATTGGTTTGCCTAGTGTCAACAACTCGGAGTTCATCCAACATGTTTCTGAGAATACCGTTGATAAATTTCCTGTAATTAAAGGTAGCTATTAATATGTCATCAATAAAGATAATATCCTAATCATTCCTGTGCCCAGGTGTTAAAATTCGAATCGATATCGATGAAACCGTGACGCCCGTTGCTCAGCATGTCCGTCGTGTACCCATTGCTCTCCGTCGACAAGTTGAAGATCAAATCAACCGACTTCTAAGAATGGGTATTATTGAAAGAGTTAACGGTCCCAGCCCGTGGGTTTCCCCCGTAGTAATTGTTATCAAGGATAACGGTGATGTTCGACTGTGCATTGATATGCGTCGAGCTAATACCGCAATCAGAAGAGAGTATCACATGATTCCTACGCTTGATGATCTTCTCGCAAGGTATTGTATTAGACAACTTAATTGTTCAAATTAAATTATTTAGAAAACTTCTGTGATCAGGTTAAACGGTTGCAAGTGGTTCTCTCGTCTTGACATTAAGGATGCGTACCACCAAGTGGAGTTGCACGAGTCAAGTCGACACATAACGACATTTATTACTCATCTTGGTATGTTTCGATACACCAGGTTGATGTTCGGAATCTGCAGCGCGTCAGAACATTTCCAGCGTATTATCGAGCAAATTCTGAGCAATTGTCCAAACTCTTTCAACTATCAAGATGACATTTTTGTACATGGGAAGACGGAGGCTGAACATGACGCTGCTTTAGAAAGTGTTCTACGCACATTAGAAGCACACAATGTCGTGTTGAACACTAAGAAATGTAAATTCAAAGTTACGGAAACAGAATTTTTGGGCCATGACATTTCTCAGCAAGGCGTTAGACCAACGGAAGATAAGATAACAGCAGTGCAGCAGTTCAGATCGCCTACATCTGCCGAAGAAGTTCGAAGTTTTTTGGGACTCGTTTGCTATGTAGGAAGATTCATTCCCGATTTAGCAACTAAAACATTCGACCTACGGCAGTTGACAGTCAGTGGACAAAAATTCGACTGGACGACGAAGCACGAGATAGCGTTCAATAATTTGAAACGGGCTGTATGCTCAGCGCCAACGCTCGGTTTTTTCGATAACAACCGTCGAACTAGAGTCATTGCGGATGCATCGCCCGTTGGTTTAGGAGCTGTTTTGATACAGTTCGAAGACGAATATGATGATAAACCCATCGTTATATCGTATGCCAGCAAGAGCCTTTCATCAACAGAGCGTCGATATTGCCAAACAGAAAAAGAAGCGCTGGCAATAGTTTGGTGCGTTGAAAAATTCAAATTGTACCTACTTGGCAGAGTCTTCGAACTCGAAACAGATCACCGCCCATTAACTGCAATCTTCAAGCCAACATCACAGCCTCCCGGACGCATTGAAAGGTGGGTGCTTAGGCTGCAACCGTTCAAGTTTAGGATTGTATATAGGCCTGGTAAACAAAATATAGCAGATTCATTATCTCGGCTATCTCTAACGACAATTAACGAAGACGTAGACAAATGTGATGATCAACTCTACATTAGCGCCATTACAGATTCAGTGGCTGTAGACGTTTCGGAAATTAAGAATGCAATCATTACTGATCCAGAACTACTTCTAGTCAAGGATGCTCTGTTGACTTCAGATTGGACTGATGGTGCGATTAGGGATGGTGCTAAGAAATACATACCTTTTCAGAACGATCTTGCCCTCCTCGAAGGTTTCGTAATTCGCGGGTGCAGAATCGTCATTCCTCAAAGTCTACGCGCAAGAATGCTGCAACTTGCTCACGAAGGTCATCCTGGTGAGACATTAATGATATCACGACTTCGTGACAGGGTTTGGTGGCCGGGTATGGATGAAGATGCAAGGAAAACGGTCAGAAACTGCGAAGGTTGTCGATTGGTTAGCAGACCATCAGCACCTGAACCAATGCGCCGCCGCGAAATGCCAAAAGAACCCTGGGTAGACGTTGCCATGGATTTTCTGGGGCCTCTACCATCGAGCGAATACCTTCTAGTGATTGTGGACTACTATAGTAGATACAAGGAAGTGTGCACCATGAAGAAGATTACGTCAGAGGAAACTATTAAGAGAATTGAGCCCATCTTCGTCCGTTTAGGTTATCCAAGAACAATTACTCTGGATAATGGTCGTCAGTTTATAAGTACTGAGTTCGAAGAATACTGTTTTTCAAGAAATATAACTCTGAATCACACAGCGCCATACTGGCCGCAGGCGAACGGTGAAGTTGAGAGGCAGAACAGTTCTCTTTTGAAGCGGCTAAAAATAAGTCATTCAACGAATCGCGATTGGAAAAATGATTTGCTTGAGTACCTCATGATGTACAATACAACTGCACATTCCGTTACAGGTAAAGCTCCATCTGTTCTGTTGCAGAATCGTCTAATCCGTTCCAAAATACCATCAATAAGCGATATCGAGACGGCGCCTCCTGTTAACTCTGAAGTTCACGATAGGGATAGAATTCTGAAACATAGAGGCAAAGAAAGAGAAGATGTAAGGCGCCATGCAAAACCCTCAGATATTCAAAAAGGCGATCGCGTTTTGTTACAAAACCTTATATCAACCGGAAAGCTTACTACAACGTTCGGCAAGACCCAATACGAAGTCATGGAAAGAAAAGGAAACCGCGTTAAAATTCTTGATCCTGTTTCAGGGAGCGTCCTGGAAAGGAATATCGCCCATCTCAAGAAGATATACAATCCACAAGCAATATCGAATGAAGAAACATCAACATCCGTAATGGGCGATACAATCAACAACCCGATGAACGATCAGGATCCACCACCATCATCCACCGTTGATGACACTAACGACAATCCGATGTACAATCAAGATCAAGCACCACCAAGTCGCCCTCCTCGTATAATGTGTCGACCATCCTGGCAGCGAGATTACTTTGTAAATCAACTTTGATCTGGAAGAAAGGGAGATGTGGTGAATCTGAAAAAACATAGTAGGCCCGACGTTCAGACCGTCAGTTTGAAAACTGAGATCTTTTAGTGAACACACGTTATCAGTCGATGTTACTTTGCAAACTAAATATCATTAAACCCTAAGATAGTTTTCATTTAAATGTACAACTTTATAAATTAGTGAATAATATCACAATATGCAATTATTGATCTGCTCCAACCGGGTTGATTTAGAGACTCCGTAAAGTGATCCGCAGCGCACTGTACGCCTCGAAGTCAAAATCCAGCAGCTATCACGGTTGATTTCTATGAAATTCTGACAAGAATTTTAGTTCACCTGAAGCTGTGTCAATCGATGTTGGACAAATGAAAGTTCGGACGGACTATGGACAATCGAAGCTGTTGAAAACCCGGGTGATCGCGACGGAGACCAGTTTTATCGCTTTCCCGAGAACATAAAAACGAAAAGTGCTTCCGACGATAACAAAACAAACTGAAAACAAAAATAAACCGTTTGTCATTATCAGCTGTTCGAAATTCACCTCAACAGTGGTAAAATCATCGGGGGAATATGGGGTCTGATGAATTTTCAACATAAAACAAATTGCTGGGGACCATGGGGTCAAGCGGCGTGCCGCCAGTTTTTCATTGTTTTTCAATAGTTAGAGGCTCTAAAACATATAGGTTCCTTAGGAAAGTTTGTTCAGTAAATGGAAAGGAAGCGTATAAACCAATAAAAAAATTTCACGGAAATGGTCTATTCAGAATTACGATTTCGAGTCTTGGTTGTCCATTTTCTTGATTCTATAAAGGAAAATAATATATTTTTAGAAAAGCGCTTGATGTGCGCATCCAAATAAGTTAAAGAAAATCTCTCTTACCGTGGCTGTGCAATAAAATATTATTAATAAGCGAAGCACCTCCATAGTATTTTTCTCTGCTCTGCGAAGGATGTTGTATGTCCTCCATTTGGATGCACACCTGAACAATAAAAGTATTGACTGAATATGGATTAAAAAACAATATATAACAAATCAAATTACCTCCGGAACCTGACATATTCTTAAATGTTCTTTAACTATATTTCAAGATGTCGGAGTTTCTAAAGATAACTGTGAGCTAACCAACAATAAAAGGAACAACACACGCAGTTGGTTTGTTTCAACCTAATTTGTTGGTTGTTTTTGATCCAACCAAAATCTTAGTTTGTTTCAATATATTGTTATCTTCAAATTAACCTATTATTTTAATTTGAAACTAAAAATTTACTAGAGAAATAAACAAACTAGTTTTTAGTTAAAACAAACCAGCTGTTTGTTAATATTGACTGATTCTTTAGTTTAAAACAACCATAATACTCGTTAAAAAACATTAAAATTTCAATTTAAAACAGCCAATGAAAAAAGCTTGTTTCAAACAAACCCATTGGCTTGAAACAACAAATATTAGGTTAAAAACAACTAAATTGCTAGTTTGAAATTCAACCAAAAAATTGGTTATTTCAAACTAGGCTGTTTTTCCTCCGTGCACTTATTGGATTCCATTTTCGTTCCAGAAAAATTGTGAAAAATTTCAGTTTGATCGGTGAAATTATAATTTAGCGCTAGTTTTTCAAAGTTTATATGGGATCTACTATGGGAAAACTTATTTTTGCAATGAAAAATCGCCAGAGATTACACATTCATTCATATAAAAAACAGAATGAAGCCCTCGATAGGTATTTTTACGATGAACAACATTGAGGCCACAGTTCTGTTTGATCCTTCGACCTTGACGCTTGCTCTTGTGGGGGCGGGCGATAGGGCAGGATCAATCGTGTTGCGCGCCGCTCGCGTAGCACGGTGGAATAGTGTAGCGGATCGCGGATCGCGTTAGTACACTTAAAATAATCCAAACGTCATTGTTACGTGAAAACATAAGTGGGTTTTTTCCATCACACTTTCCACGTAGCTCTTACGTGAATCATAGATAGCCCAGAATGAACGCATGAACTTTTGAACTTCGTCCATTCCACCGTCGCTACACGTAAGAGCTACGTGGATTTTTCGGTAGCCTTTACGAAGCGTTTCAATAGGATCTAGATGGTTTTGCATTAAATTTAACTGTAATAAAGACCCACCTTATTTCTAATAGGCTTTGAAAAAAAAAACTAATTCCCAATTGGAAAATATAAACAAACTTAAAAGATTGTGGTATTATTATATTCAACCTGAGCATTCAACAGGATTCAATGTTTCCCATTTTTTGTGAGTTTAGTCTGTCTTGTTGTAGCCTTTGCGTGCTATAATTGATAGAGGTCATAAATCAGGTATAGTTCAGCAGCTTCTGAAGGTCTTCAAAAATCAAGCGGGCGCCATCTTAGGTTTTGCGCTCAACACCGAATGTACGTACAATATGCAGATGTCAAAATGAACTTAGGCACCTACCTGCATTTCACGTAAGTGCGATAGGTAACGTCAGTAACAATTACCGAGTCATTAATTGGTGGTTATGAATGGCTTAGTGATCTTTATCTTGGTCAGGTGAAGTGAAGGTAAAATGGATTTGGAATGATCTACGTGATTTTTCACGTAGCAATGACGTTTGTATTATTTTGAGTGTAATGTTTGTACAGTATTGGACAAAACATTTGCAACTTTTTCGATTTTTCACACAAAATGATCAACTTTGGTAAGCTATATCTCAGTTGTTTATGGACTGATTTGAATGACATTTTGGTAGAACATCAGACATAACTTGAATTCCAAAATATATTTTGGAGTGATTTCTCCAATCACAAGGTCAAAAGCAGTAATGGTTTGACTAAAAAGAATTTTTTGACGATTTTTTATTAATGACACAACTAAACATTTTGAAGGAAAAGCTTCATGGTATATTCAGTTGTAGATTTTAACGAGATGAACAAGTTTGCTGAAGACAGTTTTTGTGTAGGGCTATCAGATTTTGAGATTAATAGTTTTGAATTTTTCGTCGAAAATAACACTTTAGTTAAACCGTTATAACTTGTAAATTCGTGATTGGAAAAATTATTCAAAAATATATGTTAAAATTCAAGTTATATCTGATGTTCTGTGAAACTTTCATTAAAATCGGTTCATAAATAACAGAGATCTAGCTTACCAAAGTTGATCATTTTGTATGGAAAATCGAAAAATTTGCATATGTTTTGTCCAATACCGTATATAGGGTCATTGTGTTGAATACATTTGTTTCAGTGTGTTCAATCGACACCTCTCGTAATCGAGACAACTTTTATGTTTAATGGAAACACCATGGTTAAGTTGTTTTGTCGAATCGATCTGTTATTGTTTATATTTTGATGTGAATAAAATTATTCGTTCGAGTGTCGTTAAAGCGTACACAAGTGTATTGCGTTTTTCTCCGGTCCGTAAATTCCTTTCTCGTCTCGCTATTTGTGTTTCCACTGTGGTGAAATTCCAACAGTAACAGTTGTTTCATGTTATCATAAAATAAACCATAAACCTATAATAGTGCAAATCATATTAAATATATTTTTCGTTCTGGGAAGCTTCTTTCGGAAGCTTCTCGAAAGCTTTTTTTTCCGAATTCAGACAACCAGAATGTACGTATAACCAAATCACCTTCTACGTACAAAAGTGTAGGTGTATATATTATGTAATGAAAAATGACATACAATGAGAGTGTATAAATTTGCTACCGTATTAGTTTGCGATCTTATGCGACTTAACTTATGATAACAAATGTTGATTTGAGAGCTGCTACCGATTGATTCGACTTACTTTGTACGAGTGTACGGAACGAGACAGAATGCAAATGAACTCGAAAAATAGCGTTTTATGCGAAGAAAATTATAAATATGACGATATCATGCTCCGTGTTTTGCGGGTTTGATGTAATTTGTATGAATAAACGAGTTATTACGTGAACTTTTATGCGACTTCTGGTTGTCTGGGAAGCTCCTTTCGGAAGCTTCTGGAAGGCTCCTTTAGTGCAAATCATATTAAATATATTGTTTGTTCAAAAGTTTTGGGAAGCACGTTTCAGAAGCTTGTGCAAAGCTCCTTTCAAAAACTTCTAAAAAGCTCCTTTTGGAAGCTTCTGGGAAGCTCGTTTCTGAAGTTTGGAAGCTCTTTCCGGAAGCTTCTAGGAGGCTACTTTCGGAAGCTTCGGAAAAACTCATTTCAGAAGCCTATGTTGAAAGCTACTGGAAAGCTCCTATCGGCAGCTTCTGGGAAGCTCCGTTTAGAAGCTTTTGGGAAGCTCCGCTCAGAAGCTTCTATAAAGCTGCTAGGAAGCTGTTTAGTAGCTCTTGGAAAAGCTCTTTTCGAAAGCTTTCGGAGGCTTCTATCGCAAACTTCTTGGAAGCTCCTATCGGAAGCATCTGGAAAGCTAAGCTCCTTTCGGAAGCTTCAGGAAAGATCTTTTCGGAAGCTTCAAGGAAGCTTCTCCTCTCTCAAGCTTCTGGGAAGCTCCTTTTGGAAGCTTCTGGGAAGGTCCTATCGGAAGCTTCTGGGAAGCTTCAGGAAAGATCCTTTCGGAAGCTTCTGGGAAGCTTCTCCTTTCGCAAGCTTCTGAGAAGCTCCTTTCGGAAGCTTCTTTCGGAAGCTTATGAGAAGCTTCTTTTGAAAGCTTCTAAGAAGCTCTTTTCGGAAGCTTCTGACTAGCTCCTTTCGGAAGCTTCTGAGAAACTTCTTTCGGAAGCTAATGAGAAGCTCCTTTCGGAAGCTTCTGAGAAGTCCCTTTCGGAAGCTTCTAGGAAGCTCGTTTTGAAAGCTTCTGAGAAACTCCTTTCGAAAGCTTCTGAGAAGTTCCTTTCAAAAGCTTCTGACAAGCTCCTTTCGGAAGCTTCTGAGAAGCTCCTTTCGGACGCTTCTGGGAAAGCTCTTTTCGGTAGCTTCTGGGAAGCTCTTTTCGGAAGCTTCTGGGATGCTCCTTTCGGAAGATTTTGGGAAGCTTCTTTAGGAAGCTTCTGGGAAGCTCCTTTCGGAAGCTTCTGGGAAGCTCCTTTCGGAAGCTTCTGGGAAGCTCCTTTCGGAAGCTGCTGGGAAGCCCCTTTCGGAAGATTTGGAGAAGTTCCTTTCGGAAGCTTCTGGGTAGCTCCTATCAGAAGCTTCTGGGAAGCTTCTGGGAAACTGCTTTCGGACGCTTCTGCGATGCTCCTTTCAGAAGCTTCTGAGAAGCTTCTTTAGGAATCTTATGGGGAGGCGTTTTTTGGAATCTTCTGGGAAACTCCTATCGGAAGCTTCTAGGAAGCTCATTTAGGATGCCTCTGAGAAGCTTTTGTAAGGCTTCTTTCGGAAGCTTCTGGGAGCTCCTATCGGCAGTTTCTGGGAAGCTCCTTTCAGAAACTTCTGGGAAGCTCCTTCCGGAAGCATCTGGGAAGCTCCTTTTGTAAGCTTCTAGGAAGCCCTTTTCAGAAGCTTCTGAGGATTTCCTTTTGGAAACTTCTGGAGAAGCTCTTTTCGAAAGATTCTAGGAAGCTCCTTTCGGAAGATTCTAGGAAGCTGCTTTTAGAGGCTTCTTTCGGAAGCTTCTGGGAAGCGCCTTTCACCCAGTAAACAATTTGGTTGATATAACTTTTGTTATACACCCTTCTATATGAATCAATTCAATCGTAAAGAATGCATGAAAAGCCTATATACCTACCAAAGTGGAGGCTATATGCGTACTTGGCACGACTTTTTCAAACTTTCTTCGATCAGATATACGATGCCGCAAAATTTGGATGGAAATAAAAAAAAAGTTTCGAACAAGTCTCGAACGCAGGACCTTAGGATTAGGAGTCGGATACCTTACCATTGCACCACCAAGGGTTTCATGGTGGAACGGTAATTATTTGCCAATATTAATACATGTTTCATGTACAGCGACAAATACTGTGTTGTTCTTTGAGGCCCATCGTCAGCAAATACCAAATTTGGGTAGCAATTTTTACTAAGTTATTGCGGTTTCATACGATGCTTTCTGGATTGATATATGATCTGTCAGTTTATACAACTTAACGCGATTTTGTGATGCACTATTTACGACATATTTTGCTGTGAACACAGATTGTCGTTTATCAATCGTATTGGGGAATTATATACAACTTGTGTTAACATTGATAGCGTTCAATTTGGCATCTTGTGCGATTCTGATTTTTGACGTACGAATATGTGATTTTGGATGCACATTCTTATACGATACGTGGTTCACTGGGCAGAAGCTTCTGGGAAGCCCCTTTCAGAACCATCTGGAAACCTTCTGGGAAGCTCCTATCGGAAGCTTCTGGGAAGATCGTTTTAGAAGCCCCTGGGGAAGCTCCTTTCAGAAGCTTCTGGGAAGCAGCTTTGGGAAGCTTCTGGGGAAACTGAAGGTGCAAGATACAAATATGTTGGCATGTTTCCACCTCAGGATGCAAGATTGTTTCGCTGACTAGCGTCCTGATGTGCTAAGAAACTTGCATTTTGTCACCTTCTTTCTCAGAAGAGAGGATCGATGAAGAGAAATAAATCATGTAACATTTGCCATAATTCTAGCACACGCTTGAATTGTTCCCTCAATATAGTCCATAACGAAAATTTCCATGTGACATGTTCGTCTATGCATTCGTTTACATCGGTAGGGGACCGGTGCAAACACGGGACTGACTTCTCCATAGAAGAACTGTCAAAATGCTTCAAAATCAGCTGATTTGGAAAAAGGCCTATAAATAAGTTTGCTCCATGCACACTGAGAAATAAAAATAGTCACAGAATTACTAAAGTTTATGCATTAATGACTATTTTCTATCTGCCTCTCTTTCATTCTGCTGTGAATTTTCACACTAACTGTCCCCAGACAACCAGAAATCGCATGAAAGTTCACGTTACACATCGTTTCTTCATACTAATTACATCAAACCCGCAAAACATTGTGGATAAACTTGTCAGATTGATGAATTTCCTCGCATAAAACACTTCTTTTCTGAGTTCATTTGTACATTATGGTTCGTCTCGTACACTCGTACAAAGTAAATCGAATCAATCCGTAGCAGCTGTCAAATCAACATTTGTTATCATACGTTAAGTCGCATAAGATCACAGGTTAGTTCGGTAGAATATTTATACACTCGCATTGTATGTTATTATTCATCACATAATATATGCACGCATATCGCCTCCACTTTTGTACGTAGAAGGCCTTTTCGCGACATCTTATAAGTGAAATTTTGCACATACAAAGCCTCCAGGTGATTTCGTTATGCGTACATTTTGGTTGTCTGGGTCATTTCGACTGGGTTGAAGCTTAGCGAATTGACAAATAGGAATAAAATTCCCTGCAGGATGAAAGAGAGGCAGATAGAAAATAGTTATAAATTACTAAAGTTTAGTCATTCTGTGATTACCCGTGTTTCTGAGTGCACGGGGGAAAATGCGCTACGTGTTTTGAAAGTATTGGGTTATTGTCTTTTAAGGCCTGTGATTTTGTGTAATTTACTGAGTGGTCAGTTGAATATCCAATCTTCCATATCTTCCTTATCATCCTAACACTATTTATTGTTCTGTGACATTTTGCGCTTTCTTGATGGTGATTTAAAGGTTGGCAAAAGACTATGTAGGTTTACATGAAAATTACTGTAGAGAAATTTTGAAAAATGTTCCAAACACGTTAGTACTGCAATGTAAGTACAAACTTAGCATCCTTTAGTAAAAAAATCATTCTCAGAGATTTTTTCTAAACAGAGCAATTCAAACCTACGGCTAGGA
This sequence comes from Aedes aegypti, assembly GCF_002204515.2. NCBI lineage: Eukaryota > Metazoa > Arthropoda > Insecta > Diptera > Culicidae > Aedes > Aedes aegypti. The sequence continues at coordinate 16,146 of NW_018736247.1, read as the reverse complement.
AAAGAGACATTCGTGTGTTTGTTTGCTATTACTTGGCTTTATACGGGAGAGGTTTGTTTCTTCTGCAACATCCTTCATTATGGTTTGAAGAATGAGTTTGCACTATGGGATGATAAGTTTGTACTTACATTACTGTACTAACGTGTTTAGACTATTTTTAAAAATTTCTCCATAGTAATTTTCATATAAACCTACATTGTCTTTGGGCCAACTTTAAATAAATCACAACCGAAAAAGCTGAAAATTGCACAGAACACTATTTTTATGGTTAGGATGGTAAGGAAGATATAGGAGATTAGCTTTTCAAACTTTTATAAATATTGAATCGTCCTAGTGGTCAGTCCAAATCTCGCTTTGTGCTGTCTTGGGTTTTATGCGGATTGGGACGAGTGAACTCTTTGGCCTGGGCCTGTAAGGAAAATGCCTTCTTTATAGCTTTCGTCCTCAGCCAATTATCAAAGGAATTTATTTGTAAGATTTGCTGAGGTTGATGTGTCCCCAAGAAGGTAACAAGCCGGGTAACGAAATCTTTGTTGGATGGTCTCCTGTCGGAATGGCGCATAAACCATCCAATATAAATCCCATACAAAATCAAAGCAGTGCAGTGCCTCATTGAGTCGGGTCAAATGTCATTTTGAAATATTTCATCATGAATTGCTTATTTTCCACAACTTTACGTGAATACCCCTGTTACTTAAATATTACAGTTATTTTTCATTCCCTTTTCATAAACCACAGGAAAAGCGTGTGGTTCTCTCTGCCCCCTGGCTACGCTCATGCTTATATTTATTGCTAACAAAGAATGTTGTGACAGTTCTCTTGGCTAACAAAAGAAATTTTGTCAACAATAAACTGCGGCTTTTTCCGGTCGTCATTCTCAAAATCAGCCTCATAAGCTAGCAATGTCCTGCATCGTTCCGACCTGCAACGTTGCGTCCGGTTACTTCAGACGATTTCCCCGTAAAAGTGTTCTATCGGAGCGATGGCTCGATTCTATCCAGAAGGGTTGCGGCATGGAAGTGAACCTGCTGGACGACGGCAGCAACGAGAGCCAAATTTGCGTGTGGCATTTCGAAACAACCGGCGATGATAACCCGTTGATGGAACCGAGAAAGTACATTGATCGGTATGTATGGATAACCTCCAGTTATGGATAACAATAGAAGTAATAAACCATAGACGAAGAAGAAGAAGAAACACTTATGTACCCAACATGTTTCTGAGCGAGAACAAAGGGAACACCAGCGACATTATTCTTCTATGGTTTATTATTTCTATTTGGATAACCCACAGATATGGATCAGTGCTGGATTGAACAGAACATTTTTCGTCAAAATAGATTTGCAATCGCGCAAAATATAAAAAAAATACGTCAATTAATCTCAAAAGCTTTGCTAAGAACAGCCCAACAAACAATATTGCTTGATAAGAGTAGAGCAAATCATTCTCAAGTTAATTTTAAATGAAAAAACTGGTATTCAGCTGCTAATGTTACTTGGGAAGCTTTTGTTCAACGCACCATGATGTTTAATCATATTTTGTTCTGAAAAATGACCCTCAGTTGATCCATAACTATGGGGTCATTGTAATCTCCACCATCTAAAAAAATATCTTTCTAGATATGGCCATCAGGTGGAAATCGATAGCTGCCGGTTGTGCCTTGAGCTCTTCCCCACCAACCAAATGGTGGACGCTGATGGGAAGCTGGGTGGCGCGAGAATCAAATCATTGATTTCCGAATCGGTGGAAACAGATTTCCAATGGAATGCGGTTTCCACCATGATCTGCACCGGTTGTCTTGTGCGGTTGGATCTGCTGACGGCGATTAAGAACGATTTCCTGAGTGCAGCTCTCAAGCTGCACCACCTGATGGATCTTGTGCAGCAGGAACCCGTTCAGAAAGTTGAGGTGGACATGGAAATCGAAGAGGATTGTTACCTTGAAGAGACGACCCATGATGAAATGTCCCTCGTTCTTGCAAACGTACAGGAATGTTTCGTAGCTGAACTTGATCTAAAACAGATTTTACAAAGTGAGGAGGAGTATTATCACGAGGAGGAAACGAGCGTTGATGAACTGATGAGCGATAGTGACGAACGGAATCCTCCTGTTGACTGCGAGCCGAAAATTCCAAAGAAGATGGGAAGGCCACCCAAGTAAGATATTACCTACTCATTCATATTACAAATCCAATTGACTATGATCGTCTCAGGACTGGTAGCGACTGGGGGTCTTATAAATAGGAACTTTAGAGATCTCATGCCTGAAAAAAAAGAGACCGAACATGAACCAAGAAAACGAAAAGAAACCTCAGAGAATCCAAACGTACGTTTCTTTTAGAGTATTTTTAAGTGCTTTTTTTAAAATTCTTAGTAACATTATGACAAGTATTACTATTCGTTTTACTGTATTTATTTTTGCATGATTTCCTTAAAGATTTTTAAAGAAATTTGTTAAGGTTCTCCGAAGGTTCCTGCAGAAATTAATTCAGTGATTATTTTACGAACTTGCTCTAAGATTTTCGACCAAGAAACCTCAAGAAATCACCCTGCAATTTCCCCTAGGCTAACACCAGAAATTGTTCTACATATTTTAACGATAGAATTTTTTCAGGATTTTCTGTAAGTATTGTTTTAGAAAGCTTGCATAAAATCCTGAGAGAAAGGAATTTAACCAGTTATTCAAGTAGTGATTTCCTTAGAATTTCGTTCAAGATTACTGAGCCAAAAGTTGCTGCACAGATGTCTCCATTGGGGCCCAGATCGCTGTAGTAGTACAGTTATATCTCGATATAACGCAACCTCTTTATAACGTAACTCGATATAACGTAACTTTTTTTTGGCTCCCATTTATTTTTCCAATTTTTATCAAAAACATGGTTTATGAACTGCAATAAACATTTTTCAAGATTCAAACACCAATCAATTATTGAATACAGTCAAAAATCGATATCGAGTGGACTATGAGCTAATGTTAAAACTAACAATTTGTCATCGCTGTATATTTTTATAAATCATTCATCTTTATTTTTGTTGCATTTACGCTCCCACTGGACCCATCGCCTATCCATTTAACGTATATTTGATAAACTTTTTTTTTCTTAAAAATGCTTAAGGAAATATTGAGCAATTGCTTTAGGAATTCTTACAGATATCCTTCAAATGGTTTCTCCAAGAAATTGATGTTTCTCCTGAAATTTCTCCACGGATTTCAACTACAATCATTCAGAGAATGCCCCCAGAGATTCCGCCAATAATTTCTCCATGGACTCATCTTAAACTCTCTTGGTATTCAATTCCGCCGACACGCATATTCCAGAAATTACGCTAGTTAACCCTCTAGGCACATTTCATTAATGTTGAATTAACGGATTCCCGTCTTCAGAAATCCTTGAGGAATTTCATCAAAAATATCGCATTCATTTGCATAAGGAGTTGGTTAAAATATTCCTTCAGGAATTTCTCCGGAATACGTCCAAGAACTGTTTCCGAGGAATTCCGGATTGTATGAAATTTAAATTCAACTATTTTAAATTTCACCAATAGTTTTTTTTTTCTAAGTATATTTATCTATGAATTCTACTGTGTCTTTGTACAATAATTTCACCAAGTAATTTCTCCAGGATATAAAGTGGATTCAACTATGAATTCTTCGAACTATTCCACATATGATACCTTTCTGAAGTCTAGAGAAAAACAATGTTATTGCCATTTCTCCAGAAATTTTATTATTATTTTCTGCGGAAGTTTCTCCAAATATTTATACAAAAACCTACTTAAGTTTTTTCAAGGATTCTATGTGAAATGAAATCCTTCATTGATTCCATAAGGGATTTCTCAAGAGAACTCTCAATAAGTCTAGAAATTTTTCTATGGATTTTCTTTATTACAAAAATATATTCAGGGATTCGTCTAAAAACTGAACAGAAAATACCCACCCACCCCCTCGTAACGTATTTTGTTTGACTGTTTTTCGAATTTTGTATAAGCTGTAACATCCCTGGGACACCCACCCAGCCCCTCCAGCGTTATGAAATTTTCGAGTGAGTCCCTAGGATACCATGTATTCGTTCAGAAACTTTTGCATGGAAAATTCCTCAAAAATAATACTTGTTTTTAATGGGTTTTTCAGTGAATTCTTCATTAATTCTAAAAAATGTTTTTTTTAAAGAACTCTTGGAGCATTCATTCTAAAATTCTGTCAAGAAATTACAAAAATATTTGCTTTAGGAGTTTTACCACGAGTTCCTCGTAAAAAAGTTCTTGAAGTTCCATAATTGCCTGCTAGAAATGTTCTTAGACTGCTCAACATTAACTTTTTTAAAGATTTCTGGAAGATCTCATTTATAAATTTGTTTTATAGTTTCTCCAAGTGTTCAAGGCTTTCACCAAAGATTTTTCATAAATACATTTCTTTAAGGATTACTGTAATAGAGAGGTAAAATAAAAAAAAAGAAAATTAAAAAAATATATGAAAAATTAAAATACGGAAAAATATTGAAAAAATATGGAAGATAAACTGAAAATGCCTGCTACTTCATACATGCTGAATGAAATTTAGAAAAAAATATTTTGCTTCGATATAACGTAACCTCGATATAACGTAACGAAAATAAAAATCGAGTTACGTTATATCGAGGTATTATTAAACGAGCGGCTATTCACCAAGCTGAGGGTCGTAGGTTCGAATTTCACTGATCGAGGCTCCTTTCGGGTTGGAAATTTCCTAGACTTCTCAGAGAATAAAGTGTGAATCCAGCCACACGATATACACCTGCCCAAATGGTCAATCGGCAAAGAAAGCTCTCAGTCAATAACTGTGGAAGCGCTCATAGGAACACAAGCTGAGAAGCTGAACTCCAGAACGAAGAAGAATTCCTCTTGTAATTTTTTGATTTCTTAGGAAATTCCTACAAAATTGTTGTTCAAAATTTATTTTAGATTTCTACCAGGAATATTTCATCGGAATAGCTCCAGAGATTCCTCCTATGATTCCATCAGCAATGCTTCTTGAAATTGTTTGATAAATTCACAGGTTTTCATTTAGGGACGTCTCCCAGAAATGGCCAAGTACAAATGCATCTTTTTTGTTGTGTTATTCACTGAGATTCTTACTGGTATCCCTCATCATTCTTCCGTAAATTTATCTGTGAATATTCCAAAAATCTCTCTGAAGTTCTTCCGGTAATCCTCATGAAATCATTTATAAGAAATCCTTCCGAAATTTATCAGGAAATTCTTCTGTAGTTCTTTAATAAACCTATCTCGAGCTGTTTCGTCCGAAGATCCTTTTTGGATTATTCCGGAAGTGCTTCTGGGATTACTCTTGCAATTTATTTATAACTAGTGGTCCCGGCAAACTTCGTCTTGCCATCGAGTAGGCTGTTGAAAAATGTCATGGAACCTCTCACACAACATGACATATTAGTACTTCCCCGTTGTACCAAACTTTCCCACAACTTCCCTAAACTTTTTCGTCACACGAACACGTCGGAGCCCTTCAAGAAGACAACAGTGAAAGAATTGTGCAAATCGGGTGTCCCGTTCTGAAGTTATTTCGTGACGTACAAACACCACTCCATTTTTATTTATATAGAAGATAGATACTACAGAAAATCTTTCAGAAAATCTTCCAAAAAAATCGTGCGATTCATCCGAAAAACCCTTCTGGGATTCTTGCAAAAATCTCTCGGAAATCCCCCTCTCGATAGCCCTGTTATATTCTCTCAGAATTATTCCGATATATTATATTCTGGGATTCACATGGAAATTCGTCTGAAACTATAGTATAAAATCTATTATTTCACTGTCAGATCATTTTGTTCAAAATCTTGAAATTCTTTCGGAAATCCCTATGGAATACTTCCGGAAATCCTGTTGAAATTCTTTCAGATATCTCTCGGGGATTTATTTAACAATTGTACATTTTTTTATGGAAATCTATCCAAAATTATCAAGAATTTTCTCAGATATTCTTAATCCTAATCCTGCTTTAGTTTTTCCAGATATCTTTCTAGGAAAATTTCGAATGTCGGATTGGAATTCTGATATTCTGATACAATCTGTCTGGTATTTTTCGGGAAATGTTCCTGAATGTTATATGATTTGTCAGTTAATATCCGTGGAAATTTCCCAAAATTCTTGGTGCAACCATTAAAAAATCTCTCTTGAATTCGAATGGAAATCCATTAAAAAAAAACTACCGGACAGCCCTCTGGGAGTCTTGAAAAAACCATTGAGATTCTCATGGAAATCTTTCTAATACTCTTATTAAAGTTACTCGGAAATAGTTCCTGAAATTCCGTTTGAAATTGTTCCGCAAATCTTTCTGGACTTCTTCCGAACATCGCTCTGGAATTATTCCGGAAAATTTTCAGGCAGTCCGGATGTTTGGATATCCTGGGAGGGAGGCACAAATACTACACACGAAATATTAAACAAAACTTTTCTAAATTGCAAGATAACTTCCACTCACCAACGACAATCAAGGCAGGCTTGAGAAAAATCGCTAGTTTTCTTTTGATGTGTACCTGCGATGTTTCTGGACAAACTTGGAAAAAGGGCCATAGTTTTATGTGCATTTAATTTTAACCTTCCAGTCGTCGCGCGGTTTGCCTCCGTTAGAACCACCACGCTGTTGTTGTGAACGAAAAGCGAGGTTTTTTCAATAGTGTTGTACAAAATACAACAGCGCGACGACTGAAGTGTTAATTTTGATTGGAAAAGAGTAAAATATGCGTGTTTCAGTGCTTTATATTCGATCAAATTATAAGGTTCTATCGTCGCATTGCTTTTGAGATTGCAGGAATTGATTTTCAACCGATTGTTATCAACTTTGTTGAAATGCAAAAATATGTTTGATCAATTACGCGCTTTTTTCATGTTTGTCCATTCTTTACGATCTAGGCTCACAGTGACAGTTTGTGACAGCCGAATCTCGGCTCACTATGACGTACATAAATTTTGTATCGGTTTCTTCCTCCCAGGATATCACTATGAAAAATCCATTTGTAACTCTTTCAGATTTTTACGGAAATCCTTAAGTAAAATTATCCCAGGATTTTTCCGAAAATCCTTCTACAATCGCAAAGAGATTCCTATAGGATTTTCAGAAAAAAATCCAGAAAGATATTCGTAAAAGTCTAGAATTATTGTCTGACAAATCCCAATGGTATTTACAGAAGAATACCAGAACGATTCAAGGTAGAATCCCAACAAAACTTCCGTTAGCATCTCTGAATGATATATGGATGATATGGATGAATCTCAGAAGCTTTACGAAGGAGCAGAAATAATTACCGAAAAAAAAATCCGGAATAATCTTTGAAAGATATTATGAAACCTTCCAGCAAGATTTCCGGAAAAAAAATCCAGGAATATTCCAGAAGAATATCGGAAAGAATCCTAGGAAGAAAGAATCCTAGAATTACCACACGGAGATTTCTTGAAATATCCAGGAAACGTCCTAGAAGTCCGGAAACAATCTTCAAAAAAAAAAATCTAGTAGGAAGTATTTAGAAGATCTTCAGAAAGATTTTCGAAAGAATCCCATAAGGTTTTCAGAAAGATTCATTCAAAGTTATGCGGAAGAATTCCAATAGGATGTTCGGAAGAGTCCCAGAAGTATTATATGAATATTGACGAAAAAATTACAGAGGCATTTTAAAACAATTTCAGAAGGATTTTCGAAAGTATCCTCAAAAATATTCGAAAGTATTCTAAACGGAGTTCCGCAAACGTCTCAGATGATTTTCGTTAGAATCCAGAGGCAATCTTGTAAGAATCCCAGGAGTATTACCGGAATAATCTTAGAAAGTTGTTTGGAAGAATCTCAGAGTTCGGAGCAATTCCAGAAGAATTTATATTAGAGCCCTAGGAAATCTTCGGAAGAATCTTTTAAAAATATCTGCTAGAATTGCATCAGGATTTTCGGTAGAAACCTCCGTAATATTTCCGAATTTAACATCCAGGATTTTAAAAGAAATCCCGAGGAGATGCACGCAAAAATCACAGAGGGCTCTCTGCAAGAATCACTTTTGCAAGAAATGCTTTCGTGAGCACCACGAAGTCGGTCCTACACCGAAAATCAAAATCATGCCGGAATTCGATTTCCAGACACGAGCGTCGCCGGCCCAGTCGACATCGACGAACATTTGCAACCCAGCACTGGAAGCATCAGGCTGCAGCTTATGATTTCTGGATGGTATACAAATGCCGAAGAACTCGCTTCGTTCTGCGCAATCTTGCGAATACGGGCAGCTGGATTTTTGCGCCAGAACCGACACGCTCACGGATACGTCTGGCCGCCTGTGCACAGCTACATACAGGAGACCTCCTATCAAGCTCATGTAGTCGTAGTTGTTCGGCAGCTGATTCATCTCCTCCTTCTGCTGTAGCTCGGATCGAGTGGTATCTTCGATGGTTTCATTTGCTGCATGCCGAACCGTTTGGCCAATTTGCGGATGTACACTTTCTGGTTGGGCATGTACCCTGTTGCGCTTCTCTCGACTTGCATGCCAAGGAAATGGCTAATGTCTCCAAGGTCAGCCACCGAAAACTGTTCCTGAAGCGCCTTCAGAATAGATTGGAACTCCTTCGTCGTTTGCGTGACGATGACCATGACGTATATCAGGATATACGCAACCGAACCATTCATACGTCGCACATACAAACAAGGATCCGATTCGGTAGGCTTTAACCCGCATGGCGCATACCGAACAGTTGTCGATCGCTGTTTCCTGAAATTTGACCCCGGTAGCAAGGCCGTTCTTGAGAAGCTTCAGGCTGCGTACGTTGAGGAGACCCATTCTCCTATGCCAGACGCCCAAGTTGACTGGCGAAGCTGCGAGTGATAGAGCCTTCTATTCATTAGACTCGTCGAAACGGAATTGTCCATTCGACACATCGTGGGTACCGGTTGCAATGACGACACCATCCGAATCGATCACCTTCACGCCATTATCGCAAAACCGCACCTCATGACTTCGTCGCACGATTTGACTCACCGAATGAAGATTACTGGAAATCGTTGGAATGAACTTGACGTTGTTCACATCTATCGGTGGATTTTCCGGGCAACACTTTGGAAAAGCTTGACGGTCCCGGTCGCAGCTATTTCCATCACACCTTTATCGGCTGCCATGACTACGCCACTAGCCGGTCACGCATTTAGCTGTAGGCGGCTATTCATGGTGAAGTGGTCCGATGCGCCAGAATCGAACAACCAATCGTCATTGCTATGGCAACTATTTGCTGTTAGCACCATGCTGAAAGCTGACCCCTTCCTCGCCTCGCTTTTCGCCTGGCATTCCCTAGCAATGTGTCCGTACCTAAGGCAACGCTTGCAATTCGGACCTTTGGGCTCAAATGCTGCTTCAAGCTTCGCCCAAACCTCACGGGCCGTTTTCGCGTCCTTCACGTGCACGTAATTGATGGGATCCAGAAAGAGAATAATTTTCGCACGTGCTCTTCTACACTTCCTCTCGTTGATCGCCGGCAGCGTTCCATCCGCGTTGGGAATCGGCTCCACTGTTTCCCACAGCTCTTCCAGCTTGAGATAAGTTTCTACCACAAACTTTCACGTGGGCCAGTTTTCACGACCACACAACTGCTTAATGGGGGGAAGGCTTGAGTGGTTTTGAAACTGCAGCTGAATTTGCGGAATTCGTTTCGCTTGGGTGTCGCCAGATCCGCCGAGAGACATTTTCCGCTTCGAGAATCTTCTTTTGAAAAAAAAAATACTTGGGCCAATAAACTATTGGAGTAGGCAGTACAACGAACTACTCTGTAAATCTAGGCTACTTCGATTGACGTTCGGTATGCACTCCTACTATGTTTGTTTTATCTTCCAACGCATTCGCTGCGTGGAATTTTGGGCAAATGCGCGTTTTTGGAAACTTTACAACAGCCTTACGGTGACGTAAAGTGCGTACCAGTCAATAGTCCATTTTACGAGACGTTTTTGAACAGCTGATCGCTTATTTTATGAATTTTTTTTTTACATAATAAAATTTAGTTTATTTGTAGTTGAATTTTGCTAAAATAATTACAGTTACATTAATTACACCGTGTCCAATATATTCTCATACACTTTTTCTTTTCTTTGGTATAACTTTACTGAATGTAGGGTAATCCAATGTTGTAGTATTTCATTGTAGTCTGGTAGTATTATAAGTGATGAAATGTCCATTGAAGTCGTGTTTTGCACTTAAAATGAATTTTTGTTCATATTGGTCTGGTTAACAAAGTGAAAATCAGAGCATTCACAAAAAAGTTTCAGAAACTTTAATTTAATCATATTGCGTTTTGAATATATAAATATTGATAAAATTTGATAAATATATGTGCGATAACTGCAGATTGAAATAAGGGTCTGCCTATGAGCGTGCCGCTGGAAATATTTTTCGTAAATTCTCAAGTTGATAAAATAAGTTTATGATTGAAATATTTCCAAAATATTTCCTATAGTGAATCAGTATTATAATCACTTTCAAAAAATATTATCACCAATGATGTCAGTTAATCAAGCGCAAAGTAATGTTATCTCGAATTTTTATGAGAATATACTGGACACGGTGTACATTTCAACTCGGAGATAGAATTCTAACTCATTTACGTCCACTACATTATCACATCTCATGACAAAGGTGACATAATTTATAAAGAGTTTTAGAATTAATAATTTTTGCCTTCTGGATGTATTGTGCAGAATCGGTCTATAAGGTCCTCGAATGTGAGCCTCCTGTGCCCACCCAAGGTTGTCGCCAGCACGCATTGCACACAGACAAACAGACGTCACACTCTCATCATTGTCCATCGATCACCTTTTTAACGGTCGATTCAAAAATATGGTAGGTGGCCAATCCGCCACCCGCAGCGCTCGCATCGTTTTTATTCGTGTTTGACGTTTACACACTACCGCCATCTGTTGGCCCGTCGGCCAAACACACCGATTTTAGCATTGGGCGTACATGTCTTCGTGACTATGATTTTGATCAAGATTTGTTCTAAGTGTTACGTCTGTTTGTCTGTGCATTGCACGTGCCTCCACGCAGCAGTTACTCGCATACATTCACTAAACTTGTTTTTTAATGTTTCCGCCGTCAGGTTACAATGTAGGCATCGCTCGTCGTCCGCCCTTCGGATGGTGTGCCACAAACATCTGTGTTCAATTTTCTCATTCACTAGTAAATACCAACCGCTTCATTGCTCTGGTGTTAGCTTTTTACTTGCAATGTTGCGCCAGACTCTCTTCCAATCAACTGCTGGGTGACGTATTTCTACTCTTGGCTGATCAGTTTGTACTTGGTAGAACCGATGAATGCAGTTAGAGGAAGGGTTTTGCTGGGTTTCAGGAGGCAAACGTGGATAGGTTTGAAGGATAAATTTCAAACAGGGAAGGTCAGCTGGAGGAGGATGATGATTTGTTTGAGAAAGAAAAGAGTTGTAGAATGGAATGGAATCAATTTCTCGGAGATGTCGGTTCATCAGCAGAGCCTTCGATTTGAGCATGGGTAGCTGTAGTTTTAACCCTCCTTGGTCGAGCGGTCTCGCAAGTTGCTGTATGGGTATACGAGCAGGATGTCTTCTCCATAGAAAATTTCCCATGGCACTCGTCAACTTCGCCGCGTGGATGCAATATAATGGTAATAAGGACTGTTCATTTTATAAAGTGGACACCTTGTGCATGCTGTATCTTTTTAATTTATCAATGAAATTTCAATCGGTTTTCTGCACATCGTTTGACTAGTATTGTACAATGTTGTGATAATAAAAATTCTCCAAAATTAATTAAATTTCACACGAATATGGAACAACGATTAGAACGGTCGGTTTTTGGAGGTTATCAAAATCAATGATTGTTAGAAATTGGCTGGAAAATTCGACAATTTATATTTTTTATTTTCAAAAAGGGCTTGTTCTTCGAAAGTATCATCAACTAGAAGCCTGATGGAAAAAATCAAGTTATTTTTGGAACAACAATTGTACAGATATAATAACACCATTTCCCCCTATATTTTTAGAGAAAACCATTTTAAAATTGAAGGGGATCGGTATGAGTAGAATTTTTTGGTTAAAAGTACGTCCTGACGGAAGTCCTAATATAGTATTAATATGAAAGATGACTTACGCCTTCATAGAGTTACTTATTAAATCCCCAGGTGACATTTAAAGCACAATAGATACACAATTGCTTTATTCTTAGAAGACCTTTCAAAGTACATTGACAATCATCAACATTGGCAACACTGCTGTAATAAAATCGACTTCATTTTGCACCTATTATTTTTGTAGTAATATGTTATTCTGAGATTACCAATTGAAATTTTCGGAGAAAACCATTTACAATTTGCTGCAGATCGATAAATATGCGTACACGATTTTAAAAGTATGAGACTTTTTTAGTAAAACTACCATAAACAGTAAAATTTGTGCTTAGGACTGTGGTTTAAACGCACGATTTGGCTCTCGTTTGCACAAATATAGTTTACTTAGTAAACCAGACCAGTTTTGAACACGCTTTTTACTTTCCTCTTTTGCTGGTAGTGAAAGGATGGTGTATCAGCAAATTTGGCCATAAATGGGTGCATCACTAAAGTTACCTAATGTCAGAGAATGGTGGAATATAGTTGATTTTTTTTTAAAGCTATACCTTTTGTAGAATAGTAAAGGATACAAACATACAATATGTTCATAAAAATTAGGATTTTTGTTTTGCGAAAAATAATGTTAAACTTTGACGAAAACAGCTTTTCCTAGGAGTTTTTGGAAAAATTATTTGGCTCTTCAACCAAAAGCATTTTCTAAGATCTTATATTTTAATAGTATGCACAGAAAACCGATTACGATTTTATCAATAAATAAAAAAGATATAGCAAAAACAAAGTGTCCACTTTATAAAATGAACAGTCCTTAACGAAGATAAATACCACACCTTCGACATGATAAAAGTGTTGAAAAGGATCACTTTCTGATGGAGAGTGAGTGTACGAATCGAGTGTAGTCCGATCTGTTGTCCAATTTTTGTAACCAGTGATTCCCAGTTCAAAGCGATCATTTGCCGTATCGAATTGGCAAACATCACACCTAAAATTTGTATTTCGGTGTTTGTCCTCACCCAGTCCACTTGAATTGGATTTCCATTTATAAAACCGACATCGACAGATGTTGTCTTAGTTAAGTTCAGCACAGCGTCCGATACATGTCCAAATCGCTGGAATAAGTCACGCATTTCTCGAGCTTTGCATGCGGTCGTTACTATAATGCTAATATCGTCGGCATACGCTACAACTAGATCGTTGGGACCGCACACACGTTCAAGTGAGACCATCAACGGATGCAAATACAACACAAACAAATGCATCGATAGTGGGTCCCCTTGCCTTACCGATCTTTGGATTGGAAACGGTGTAGTCATATGGCCATTAATCAAACAGCGAGAAGTTGAGAGTGAAGAGATTCGTGTGAGGAGATCTACGAATCGGTTGTTAAAGCCGAGAGCTCTCATGTTCGCAAAGAGGAAAGAGTGTCTCACTCTATCGAAAGCGTGATCGAAGTCGAATCCGATGAGCTCATGACATTATCCAGTCGTGACTTGAGTATTCGAGAAAGTAGCTTGTAATCAAAGTTAAGTAGCGAAATCGGTCTATACGAACCAACAGTGTCGCCAGATACTTTTTTCTTCACAAGAACCACGACACCTTCGACGAATTTGGACGGAAAGTTTGATGTTAATGCTTCATTCAACAACAAATTAAGCTCGCGGTGGATAACATCGAAAACACGAAGATAAAATTCCTTCGGGATTCCGTCCGGACCAGGGGATTTTTTGGACGAGCTTGACTTAATTGCAGACCAAATATCGGCCGTGGTGATATCGTTCATGCATGCATTATTTGCTGCGTCGTTGTCTGGAATGATTTGGTTGCACTGAAATTCATCTGGCCGCTGTGTATCCTCTTCTGGTAACGAATACAGGTCTGAAAAATACTGGAAGATGTGTTCTTCAATTGCTTGCGGGTTATCAATGATCTCTCCATTTTCGGTATCGAGTCGAGTTACAGCTGTTCGTTTCCTTTTTCTCTCGCCCAGCTGGAATACTGAGAGGGGCTCTCCGGCGACAATTCGCTCGTTTATACGAACGAAGGCTTGAGTGAAACGACGTTGCAAGTTCAGCATTTCTCCCTTGAGACGGTTTATAGTTGCTAGCATTGCCGGGTTTTGATAGTATGCATCGTATGCCCAACGTAGTTGAGCGTATAGAAGTTGCTGCGCTTGATGAAACTCGTCATAGGCCTCTTTTGATTTCCAGCGAAAAAAGCTAGCTACTTTTGGCTTACCGAATTCAAGCCACCAGTCCATCCAGCTGCGGTAGTTGCGCCTTTGCCGAGTCCAGAACTCCCAGCGGTTTTGGAATTCCGCTATGTTTTCGTTTGTGAGGAGGAGCGGGCGCTATAGATGGGCAAAACGGCTTATTATAGTGAACGGATCCGATCCGAATCACTCATTTTACTGAGTCGGATCTTTTGAACGGTTCAGTGGCTCAGCGGCTCGCAAAGGAAGAGCGAACTGAACCGAGTGAACGGAAAAAGAGCGGTTCTCTCCATGTTGCGCGATATGCGTCCTACCTTTCGTATCTTTCGCTCTCATTCTTCCCCAGGAATTCACGATTTTCAGTACCCGAACCAGAAGCAAAATGTACTTTGCCATTCAAGTGAGCACTTTTCTCTCTATTTTTCATCTGCCTGTATGCAAGCGGGCGGGCAAATTGTTTGTTTTGCTGGGTATGCTGAGAGTGCGGAGCTGCAGCATTCTATGTTTGCATGTATGCCGTGGCCAGTGTTGTTGATCGGCGAGAGAATCAGCGAGAGCCAACGATAATTATTCTCTTTTTCACCTTCCCTCTTCCCACCGGGTGGTAGGAGAAGCAGCGCATGGGCAAGTCAATAAATGAACGGATTGTGTCATTCGGTTGACTTGTTCATTTTCTTCTCTTCTTGCAAATGAACAAAGATACACAGCGTAGCCGATTGATTCATGCCATGATAGCGGCTGCATACAGATCGCATACAGGAGAATCGCCGCCCGATAATTTTCAAAAAAGAGAGGGATTTCACTCATTTGATCGTAATCATTCCATGGCGGTTTTCGCATTATTCGTACCTATTGCGATACTTTTTTTTATTTGCTATGTTGTTCGTTTTGGAAACGGCTCGCACCTAGGAAGATCCATCTGGCCGTTTGCAATGCTTTTGCAATTCCGACAGCTTGTGCGTGCGTATAATTGACTTTCTTACAACACAAATTCAACAACGCTGCAATTCTCACCCCTTTATAATGCTTTTTGTATGTTAATTCGACAGTATTGTATTAACTTTAATATCATGAGGACAATCATTTGCCGCTTCCTTCAGCGTAGAGCATAAATGCAGTTAAATTATTTTAATCCGAAACAGTTGAAAAAGATTTTATAACCTATGATTTAAATACTGCAGAAGAAGACGTGAGGAATCTTTGATAGTATTTGTTACACGACAAATTTCAAGTTTAAACAGTTTAAATTCAAACATTCAAACTGCAATACTTAATCGCACTATTTCGCATTCAACAAAGCGTTCTGCTTATTCAAAAGTTGAAGAAAACTGATTTAATTTTATTTTGTTTGTTAAATATCCAATTTTGCTCGGATTGTTTAGTAAAAAACGGGAGTTCAAATGATTTCTGCAATTTATTTCGTATTATTTTCACAATTTTCGTTTGCAATTAGGGCCAAATTTTGAACGACCTACATCATAAAACTTTTG
This sequence comes from Aedes aegypti, assembly GCF_002204515.2. NCBI lineage: Eukaryota > Metazoa > Arthropoda > Insecta > Diptera > Culicidae > Aedes > Aedes aegypti. The sequence goes on along the minus strand of NW_018736247.1, from coordinate 344 downwards.
GAAGGGTGGACATTTTGAAATAAGTTACAAACATTTGAGTGAATTATAATACGGATTCAATGATTATACAGTCGACTCTCCACATCTCGATGTTCTATATCTCGATATCTCTCTCTATGTCGATGATTTTTTCGGTCCCTTCAATCTGCATACATTTTCACTTTCCATATCTGGATATCGAGATCCTTATCGATCTCCTTATCTCGATATCTTCCTATCTAGATGTGATTTTCATTCCCGATTTTCTCTTCGTATGTCGATATGCCCATTATCAAAGGTTACTAGACTAGATTTTAGGAATTCTAAACAATTTGCAAAAAAAAAAAAAAGAGAAAAAAGGCGAA